>NW_005803907.1:0-9399 GCF_000240725.1 Microchloropsis gaditana
GGCTCGGGACGCGAAGGTCCTGGCATCAACAGGCTCGACTTGCTCGCGGCTATTCGCGTTCCTCCCTGCGACATGAGGGGCTTTCACACTCCTCCTCCTGCCTACTTTCCCGCCCTCCCCTTGGGCTTACTTCCGCCACGACCTCTGTGGCAGCCCTTGCAAGCCTCTCCTCTCTGGCGCCACTCCCCTCTCCAATATCTGCGAAGCCGCCGGGCCATGGGCCCATCCGAGACCCGAGGCCCGCCGAGGCAACGAAGGTCTTGTCTTGCTCTTCCATGCGTTTTTGCAACCGAGCAATGATGCCCTGTTTCTCCTTGATCAAAGCCTGGAAACATTTCTTCTCCGACTGCAACGCTTGTACCTGTGCTTCCAGTGACATTTCTCGGGAGTGGGTGGAGGGGCGATCCCTGAAGCGCGTTCGGCTTCTTTCCCCTGCGCCTCGGTGATGCCTCCATGCCCCTTCGGCCGCCCACCACCCCCTTCAACATCGCCACTTCCTCCTTCAAGGATCGGACTTGCTCACGCAGGTGCTTGCTCTCCCGCTGCCAAGACACAAATTACTGTGCCAAGGACGGCTCTGCGTCCGTCGTGGTCGCTTCCTCCGTATTACCTTCTAAGCCCCGGCTCTTTTCCACAAGGTTTTGCGCGTGTGCCGGTGAGTCTCTGTTGATAACAAGGTGGGGAAAGTCCTGCCGATGGTTGTGGCCATGGACGATGTTCCTACGCCTGTGGCATAATCAGGAAGGATATATTATGACACTGTGAATAGGCTACCGTGTCGCAGGTCCCCCCCCAAAAAACGTGGTCCTTCCTACAACCATATCTGCCCACCAAAGACCAATACTAAGGCACGATTAGGAGTCATCACGTCCTCTATGATACTTCCACAGATGAAAATGTTGCACGTGTGTACGCACTGTGTGCGTGAGGACGCATTTTTCGATGTAGTGTCCAGCCGGGTCGAAAAGAGAGCCACCTCTTTCGTTGAGGAGTTAAAGAAATAAAGCCATGCAAACACCCACGACGTCTCAGTCCAGGCCGCGTGCACGGAGGAAATGGCACAACATGCCCACGGTCAAGGCAAACTCGCTTTCTGACACTTCATTCCACTAGGTTGGACACGAATTAAGGCTTTGGGGGGGCGGGCTTTCTACAGTGATACCCATCGCCTTCTCGCTGGGCCTCCCTTCATTCTTTCTCGACTTCAATATTACTTTTTCATTCCCAAAAACGACTCGACCAATTATAGCATCTCATGTCTAGAAAGCTCAATCCCCTCCTAATTAATTTATTATTATGCAAATGTTGGTCAAGTGTTAACCCTGGCTCAAGTTTCGTCTCGCAGGAAAGGCCGAAGCTCGCGCCTCGGTCCGGGTATGCTTGCCCGCCAACTGTCTCTCGCTCCGAGGGCCCCCTCGCTACCAGGGGCCTGGACCTCTTTCCGGGTTCGTGCGCTAAAACACGGTGTTAATTTATGTTGATAGAGATTGCTATTATCAGCACAGTCTTCAAATATTAACCAATTGGCTGGAATCGACAAATTGGAATGTAATGTACCAAGTGTTTTACATCCACTTAAAAGGACAAGTTGCTGCCATAAACTCAAACTTTCCAGTCACTAACTTCTTTTTTAAAAAAGGCTCGTCTTCATAAAGATATTCAATATCTAAATTGCAATTTCAAATGAACAAGGCGCTATCACAGACGCATCCGCGCTTCTCGTCAGTCCTCCGTGAATTATCGTCTCATTATTTTAATCAGGAGCACTTAATTCTCTTTCATTCCTTCGCACTTTCAGGCTCTTCCTAAGGCTTACACTCTTGCATTTGCTCATAATCACGCACAAGCCCTGCACAGCAACCTGAATTCATATATACTTTTACTCCCCGCAAAAGTTCATCCTGGACGACTGCTGCACTATTAGTACATACAGAACGCGAGGCCCAAGATGTCAAACGTAATTATGGTACGTGCGTATCAAAATATCGTCACGTTGTCTTCGTTAAGAATTTTATTTGCTTTTTAGTGTACCGAATTGCCTCTCGTTTGACTATTAACTTTGGCGTATCGCAACACCAAAAGTGCAGAGTCAGCACATCGGGAGTTGCAAAAAAGCGAAGCCATGCATAAGCCCTTAATGAAATGAAATGGTAGCCCAAGTGCCCGTTTATTGAAGTACAGTCCGTTTTTTTCTAGGGGGCATCCGAGCCACCCTTAGGCCCATCTCAGGTCCGCCTTTGATTCACGAAATGATGGCAGTTTATTAAAAAGTTAGATTTTGATCATGAAGTGCGGGGACCAAGTTTTATTCTGTAGCCTTTTTCCACTCTTTCATGAGTATCCTCTGGCATGCTAAGGTTCCTTGCAACAAAGTCGCGTCCCGGAGGGTTAGAGAGATCATATGATGCCTGAGGACACGGTATGATACTCTGCTCCTTGACTTGAGGGAGACAGGGCGACCGGCGAGCTTTCCGAGCCCGACAAAATCGAAGGATTGGAACGAGAAGTATTGTGTTGGTATTTGCGCGTACATTCGTGCCTCTACAGACCAAGTTTATTCTTCTTTACCGTGAATAGGAATAGCGCGACAGCATGGGAAACGATGTTAGCTCCAGCATCACAAGCATACGATCAGAGGAGGACCGACGACAGGCGATTCGACGCATGGATGGGGCCCTTCAAAAGAAATTGGGCAAGGGGGTCGCACACAATTTGAAGATTATTATCAGAGGAGAACGCGGCAGCGGTAAAAGTGCTTTGCTCAGTAGACTTAAAGGTCAACCTTTTACATCTTCAGTATATGAGCCAACGCCTGAGATCGAGACGGCGACCATTAATTGGAGCGCCAAAGAAGATGGTGCTGTGGTCAAGGTAGAGATTTGGGACGTCGTTGACAAGGGGTTGGGCCGACGCGGTAGTTTGATCGGAAATAATGTGAGGGGGACGGGCACTGTCGCGCACGACGGCGGCGGTGACCCTGATGCTCTGGCAGGGCTTCCGCTCGACGTACCAGTGCACGCCCAGCGCGGGCACCATGCAGGTGCTTCTGGGAGTCATGCATTTGGTGTATTGGATGCCACCATTGTAGACGTTTGGAAAGGGTCGCATGGAGGTATATTCATGATGAATCCTTTCTCCTCGACGGCGCTGCAATACGTCCAAAAGCAACTCGCCGAGGTACCACGGGGCATTCCTGTCCTTTTGCTGGCGAACTTTCGAGATTTACTTCTTGACGACACGCAGGAGGGAAGGAAGCTTGAAGAGGACACCAAACATGAGGGTGAATCGGTCGAAGCTGCTCCCGTTCGGCCTCGTCGAGTACATTTCAATTTGCGGGACCTGCAGGAAGTGAGCGCGGAGCAGACAGCTCAGGGGAGGACTTGCCATGCTTTCGCTTGCTCCATGCAAAATTGTTTCGGTTTAGCTCAACTCTATGCCTATCTCAACATTCCGTTTCTGGCTATGAAAGGTGACGTGCTAGAGCGTCAACTGAGCGAGACTCGGCGGGTGCTCTCGGCCATGACGCTGGAAGTGGAGGAAGGGATCGACCGGGGGTCTTGGGGGGACTATGTGGCCGCTTTACGGGCCAAGGAAGAAGACCACGCCCCCGTGATCGAGAAAAGTAACAAAGAAGCGCGGAAGCCGCAGAGCGTCAGGGTCCTCCCAGATACCGTCGTCCCAGGTACCTCGAGGGAAAACACTGGAGTGACTCGCAGCAAAGGAGAGGGGCACAAGCCGGTCGGCCACGTCTCCTCGCCGGCGGCGGCGGTGGCGTCAAAGCACCCCAGGCCGATCCAGGGAGACCCGCAAGCGTGGCCTGGTGTTACTTGCAGATCGACGCAAGGGCCTCAGCGGTCCTCCGTGCAAGAAAGTGGACTAGTGGACGTAGAGGACTTCAAATTTCAGCCGAGGGAGGGGAATGAACAGAATGAGCTGACGCTCTTTTTGGCGGAAGCTGAGGGGGGATCTACCGAGGATGATATGAACGAGGAGCGGAGGCGACAAAGCCTAAGGTCTTGCTTGAAGCCAGGGTCGCTGGCGTCATTGAGCGAGGCACAGCGCCGGGCGACGGGTGTGGTCGGATCGGGAGACGTTAGGGAAGGAGATGAGGGAGAGGAGGACGAGGACCTGCCTGCCGAGGAGGGCGAGCAGCGCTACGTAGGGCTCAGGCCGGTGAACTTGCCCGCTAAGGATATATCACTTTCTGAGCGTGGCTGTAATGCTGACAGAGGGAAGGGCTCTCTGTCCGATGACCAGAAAAAAGGGCTTGTGGGGCCTTTGTCGGTGCATGAGGATGGGTTGGGGGTCTGGATGACAGCGCAGGGAAAGGAGAGCGACGGAAAAGACGATATAGATATTCCCGCAGGGCTTCCACTACCACTCCACTCTCTCGACCTCTCCCAGGCAGACTCATCTGAAGGGGAGGATTGTGACCAAGGAATTTTTAACCGTAAAATTCAGCAACCTGGCGACTCAAGTCTACAGAGGACTGGAAATAACATGGAAGGATCCTTGTCTTCATTTTCAAACTCTTCAACTACTGCAGCTCCTCTTCCTCTAGAAGGCCTGGCCGACAAGACTGATTTTGTCCTCAGTAAAGCGGCTCGAGCGGCCATCGCCGCCACAATGGAGGAATTGAACGGTCGATCGCCCGGGGAAGATTTAGCTAATGGGGACTTATCAAGACGAGAACAGCGGTCTGCCGGGAAAATGAAGACGAAAGCCTCAGAGGGAAAACGGAAAAGGAGGAATAGCTCGGGAAATGGGGGACAATCTGTGTGATACGAAAGAAAGCCGAAAATCATGTACGCCTTCGCGTGTCACATTTCCTTTGACAAATTTCTTTGGCGCACAAATAGATCTTAAGTACCTTTACACCTTCTCAAGTCACTCTACATGTGAGTATAAGCATGTTATCCTGAGGATAACATCATTCGGACTTGTATCGACACAAAAGAAAAAAAGGCAGGACTATCGCTATCGAGGCGAAAAAAAAGGTAGCACGCATCTTGCGGGATCGTGCCTTGTATGAGCATATACTGCTGATGAGGTTGCCGTCCATTCTTTGCGAAATTTGTGGAAGCTCTACTTGTTGCGGACAGGCCTAGCCACCGCCGTAATACTGCCTGACGCCACAAGGTCGGTTGCGCGAGCATCTGAAAGCGACGAATAACCTTACGCCTTCTGCCCTCCGGTACAGTCGCCTTCTCTCCAGACTACTGCGTCACTGTCGCGTAGCACACTGACGGCAAAAAGGTTGACACACAGTGAGATCATGTCTTCCATGCGCAAACGCAGCTTAAATGGCCAAATTACGCATCATACTGGCCACACTCTAAGCTAACCTCCCCGTTGCAAATAGCTATAGGGTAAAGGGAAACGCCTGTGGTCAGTAGCATCATGACTCCGCAGCTGTGGCCCCATGATGGGATTTCGACCCTGCTTGGTATTGCATTGGTGGTCGATGACGCCAACAAGGGGCAGAGGTTGGTTTTTCGGTATCCACCATTGCCAAGATTGAGTCCTTACTCTGCAACCGGCAAATCTACATCAACAAGTTTGGCGCTGTACAGATGCGCGAAAGACTTCCTCAATTTGACGCCAGAAGTCTTCGCTCGCCTTTTCCGTCCTAAAAGCGTCCTATGTGGCCATCCTCTGCGTATATCTATCGATCGCGTTCGTTATTTAAGTTACCCTGTTCTTACGTCGAGTGCCACGAAGGAGATAGCGACAGACGATGTCCTGCTTTTCAACGTGATCTTGGCGATGGGACGCACACCACCCACAGCCCTGACAAGAGACTCATTGATAGAGCAGTGCTTACCCACAATGTCCCGTGCGGCAGCACGGCAAAGATCGGTCGCGTGCAACCACAGTGGCGAGAGGTCTGTGAAGTTATTACCGACTGCGACGACCTGTGAGCGCCTCGATGCGGTAGAAAGGAGTCGGGGTGTCCATCATTTGGAAGATGTACTAGGGCGTCTTTCGCGTGCTTTGCTGCATGAAGAACGGCGCTGTGGGTATGTAAGCTTGGAAGTTGGTACGCTTTTGGACATTGCAGAAAGGATGCATGCCAAGGGCGCCCAGACCATGCTGGACACGATGATGGAGGAAAGCGCTCTCGCAGCTGACCTGAAACGGATTTATCACAGTCTTCGGGAGGGCGAAGATGTAGATGTGATCATCAATGACTGGCTTCGCCTGAGTATTCCGGGGTCGTTTCCACGGCACGACGATCAGGTGGAGGTCGGGAATTCAACGAGTCATACCTCCGGCATAGGCCCTTTTCAACCCTCACAGACATTGTTGCTGCTCATGGATGAAGAGGATATTTTGACAAAGCTGCCTGAGCGGGGATCACAGAAGCTTCGCGACTTGGTGAGAGCCGCGAGCCCATTAAAAACACTGGAGGAGACGTCCGCTGCGATCCACGTTGACCTTCCGCACATGTACACTCTCGCCGCCCATCTGCAATTCTGGGGACTGGCTCGGGCTATGCGCACTATTACTTTGGAAAGCGTGTACGCGGTATGTCTCAAACGCCGTTTAGTGGGTTACCGTTGTCTGAGTTATGATGCGCATCCTCATTTCCAGATTCTTATTTCTTCATCACATTTTAGCTCCATCCCATGGCTTCTACACAAACGCAATCTATACAATGTATGGCATTTGAGCAACGCTTTCCCCTATGCTCATTTTTCCGCGTGATCTCGTCTTTTGGAGGCGGGAAAAGTCTGGAAACTCTTTTGAAGGACTTAGAGCGGGTAAGAGCCAAGAACATGACTTTGGGATCCACCACGGGATCGTTGACACCTGTACGGCAAATGAGACTAATGACAAGCCATGCCCGTCCATAAATCTCGTGTCCACATATACATTATATCATAAAGGATGCGAGACAAGAAAAGCTTGCGCAGATTGTGTGGCTGTTACAGCATGATATCATCCGAGAAGTGGAGTTGTTGAATTATGCGAGTTCAGATATGTTACCGCTTCCCGTGTAAGCCAGGCGATTTATCGCTATAGATGGAAGCAAGCAATGGCCCTGGTGGGCCAGAGCGGTGGGCTTTAAGCTACCGTGAGGAACGATGGTCGTACACACCATGACTTGGTGTTGCATGTATATTTCAGGGTCCTGGCGTGTGAATGCATACCTCAGTCACATTAGCTTCGCGGCCATAGAATTCGTCTGTCCACGCCTCACTGACGCCCTATCGCTAGCTCATCTATTGCTGTGACGTAAACATGTCGGCAGGGAATCTGTATCTCTCACCCGTCTCCCGGACGATACGCTCACGCCATTCCAGGCGGTACCCAGGCTGCTCGACATCTGGCAAAAGCTGTTCTGGATTATCCTTTGTCTTGATGTTTCCATCCATGAATTTGACGAAGAGTTCTCCGTAAAACCTTCTCCATTCAAGGACAAGGCTCTCAGCGTTCGAGACGCAGGCCGTGGTCATCATCGCGACCGCCTTGATTTGGTCCTCTCCCCATAATCGAGTAAATTCCTCATCTATCTCAACTGCCAGCTTCCATTGCTGCGCTTCCAAGGCGCCTTGCCGCCTTCTGACATCCGGATTAATTATGGCATAACGAGCATATGCGAAATTTGCCACCATGTTAAACGCCCAAAATGCCTTTTCAGGCTCAAAAACAGATATGCTGCCTGGGCCGTAGCTGGGAGGGACAAGCGCCATGCCGCCATACACAGGAATCATGACTGATGAATCAGTATCATCGACTGCGAAAAATTGAAGCGCCTTGATGGGATCAGGGACTCCTCTTCGGAGCTGTGCCAAGAGACTAAACCCCGTCTGTTGTGTCGCCGCGGCGCGCTCATTGAAAAACGTGCGCCCATCGTCAAGTTGCCACGTCAAAGGCCGCCAGCGGTAAGGGAGACCGAAAGCTTCAGCTCCTACGTCCTGGTCGAAAGCCAGAGGAGTATTTTCATAATGACTGCGCATGGCATCAACAATGTCCGAAGTACTCAAAGGCGCCACAGGTTTGATATAAAGCGGCATTCGTTTCGTCAAGTTTCGCCCTGTTACATAATCGAGGTATGGGCCCATGATCGACTGGTCTGCAGCTGTGGCGCGGCGGAAAAAATCCCACACGCGGCCCTCACAGGCGCGTGCGGCCAGGTAGGTGATGGGATTGTATACATCACTAAAAGAAAATAAATCATCCTGCGCCTCCGTGGGAAAGCGTCCTATTCGGCGGGCGAAGTCAATTACGTCGTCAGAGAATAAAACCTGGTCGATGCCTTCACTTTCCAGTGTTTGAATTCGCGCTTGATTTGCGTGCGCGGAAATGTAGCCATCGGGAATTCGCTTGGCCGCCCACACAGCTCCCTTACCGTGCTCCCCCTTCCCAATCATTTCCAAAACCCAAACTTCTTCCGGATCCGCAACAGTGAACGTCTCCCCCTCTGATGCGTAACCGTACTCGGCCACAAGGTCAGTCATCACTTGCAATGCTTCCTGTGCGGAGGCTGCTCGCTGAAGAGTAATGTATATAAGCGAGCCGTAATCCAGAATGGCTCCGGGTTGATGTGCGAGTTCAGCCAGTCCGCCCCATGTTGATTCCGTGATACACAATCCGAATTCGTTTACGTTTCCCACAACGTTGTATGTCAAAGGCACCTATAGCAGTTCGATGGAAAAAATAATAACAATTCAAAGGCATCGAAAGCAAAAGTGAGGTCTAAGGGGATCCAGTCCCGATATTGAAAACAGGGAGCTCATGTCGGGATGGGCAACACACCTGCCTGATGACGCCCCGGAACAGCCCCGAGTCCCAATCTGTCACATTTATTACCTCTCCATCTGAATGACGGCTTCGGGGCCAGAACTGTACCAAGAATGCGGCAATTAGTGTCAAAACGTTTCGAGATTATCCTAATATGCCGATACCGTTACCTGTAAATATCCGTAGAGTGTGTGCGAATCAGCTGCGTACGTGACTTGCATCGCCCCAACTTGAGAAGCTCCCGGTGTGACAATGAAGCACGTGCAGCTCTCGCCCATCGATAAAACACACAATAAAGTAAGCGTGAATAGCCCCCCAAAGCGGAGCAGAGGCATGGTACGAGACCGAGGGATTAACAAAGTGGTTGCTCTGTGAAAAGTGATAAAGTTTGGAAACATTTCGTAATTATTTCGTGTTTATGCACGCATATACCGACCAAGAGGCAGGGAGTCAATCGCCGCCGCAAGTAGTATTATTGGTACTGGTGCTTTCCCTCTGTCCCACGTGCTTCATGCTCCCCGTCTGTGCCAGACTATGTATTACCCACGGGTCACATGCTCCAATCTATTGATGGGCAGCTCGATCGCTTCGTACAAATGCATGCTAAACCATACCTGGTACGGTTAGGGTCGTCATCGTTGGCGTCACTTT
>NW_005803907.1:9409-9503 GCF_000240725.1 Microchloropsis gaditana
CCCTGAGAATGTGGACCAACGATTCACCCAAGAATCTCGCACTAAGATAACCAAAGACAATCAAAGACAACCAAAGACACTGGTCGACGCCAGT
>NW_005803907.1:9513-9710 GCF_000240725.1 Microchloropsis gaditana
AAATCGTCCACATATAAGACGATAACCAATATTTCACCACTAGATCCAAACTTCACGTATAAGCATGGATCAGCAGAAGAAGGATGGAAACCATATCCTCGGAACCATCCATCAATCTTCTTATGCCAGTTTCGTCCAGATTGTTTAAGTCCGTATAGCGACTTACGTAATCGACAAACTAGCTCCTCTCCATTTGA
>NW_005803907.1:9720-10102 GCF_000240725.1 Microchloropsis gaditana
GTTGTTTTCCCTTAGGGATTGTTTTGTTTGTTTATTCTTGAATACTTTACTGAAAACGTACATCTATGTGCTTCGTCCTCTTATGCGTAATCGGATTATTCCCCATCGCAATGCAAGCTTGATTATCTTCCATAATCAGAGTAGGCTCATCTTGCTTTAATCCGAGGTCCATAAGTAGTTGACGAATATAAAGTGCACTTTGTGTCGCTGAACAAGCAGATATTAGCTCCGATTCAGCAGACGACAGGGCCACCACCTCTTGTTGCTTGGCTCGCCAATCAATCGTATTGACAATTTCTCCATGACTCAATGTAAAAGCATAACCAGACGTTGAACGTCTGTTATCTTTATCGCCAGCGTAATCCGCGTCCGCGTATCCCAC
>NW_005803907.1:13789-13938 GCF_000240725.1 Microchloropsis gaditana
GCGGCAGCGAATCTTATCGAAAAATTCCGTTTGGATAAAGATGGAGCTGGTGCGTTCAAAGCACTAACGGACGAGTATGAATTGAGAGGAGAAACTCAAAAAGCATTACTCATGTCTGAGTTTAGTCATCTCAAGTTTGATGAAAATGT
>NW_005803907.1:17548-18307 GCF_000240725.1 Microchloropsis gaditana
ATGGGTGATATGGATGACTACAGAATGGCAATCTTCAGTGGAAGATTGGAGGATTGAGACGCATGGAAACGCGATATCGAAAGTTTTATTGGGGCAAAGGACCCAGAAATGGAAGATATCATTGTTGGATTAACCCAGTCACCGATTTCTGGGGATGAGGTAAAATCTTATGATGAAAAGAATGCCAAAGGTTACTTCACCCTCGAGAAGTACCTTAAAGGAGCGGCAGCGAATCTTATCGAAAAATTCCGTTTAGATAAAGATGGAGCTAGTGCGTTTAAGGCACTCACCTATCAATATGAATTGAGAGGAGAGACACAACACGCATTACTCATGTCTGAATTTATTCGCCTCAATTTTAATGAGAAAGGTGACCCCGGGGAAGCTTTCGAAGCAGCTGAGGAGCTAGCTAGGAAGATGAAAAATCGTTTCGACATGGATATTAATGAATCTATTCTATTAACTCACCTTATCAACAAAATTCCATAGGTAAATGGAATTGTTGGAGTTTGAAAACACAAGATTTGATGACATATTCCAATCTAAAGTCAAAAATGAGCAATCATTTTGTGACAAATATAGCGAATAAGGTCAAGGATGACCAGTGCCTAGCCGTTAATTTCAATGGATACTGCAATTGGTGCGGTAAATACGGGCATAAGGAAACAGAATGCCTCGTAAAGAGGAATGGTGGAGGTCGAGCGGGACCTCCTAATAATGGAAACAAATCGGGCCGGTATGAGCGTGTACCTGGCAATT
>NW_005803907.1:22402-69032 GCF_000240725.1 Microchloropsis gaditana
GGGGGGGGGGGGGAGGTTTGACCTCTGGCAGTAAATGAAAAATGCCTGCTTGGGCACGGCACAATATTGCTTTTTTTCCTGGTCCATAGGCGTAAAGCAAATTGGCAGGTCTTCTTCTGAGAAAACATTTCCTGGCAAGAAAAGGTTCAGTACTCTTTCTTACGTTTGACATGGAAGACTCGCGAGTTAAGAAGGAAACGATATATTGTCATTGCTTTTGCAATGTCAGAGTGCCGAACAATCTCGGTCCAGTTTGGCATTACTCTTATAATTAGCCAAAGAAAGTCAAGCCTACAAATAATCAAGCTAGATAAAGTTTTATACGAGCGAACAGGATTACAAGGTTAACATTGACGTTCTCAAGTTAAAGGTAACGAGAAACAAGACGTTCGTTTCATCCATGAGTTCTGTCGTATCAGATATGCATGTATCAGTTAATAAACCAGTCTCAATCCTTTGTCGAGTGTGTAAGTTCACACTTTTTCAGCGCCCTAGAAGCCTGATTGACCAGTCATCGCATTCCCCTCTCTGGCTAGCACAATCAGTCAGCTAGACTCAACCCAAGCTAGCTTCAACTCAACATCCTAAAAAGACTTCCTCGGCTTCAAGGATCAGAAATTTTGGCATCGGAAGGTAAAGCCCTGATACACAACTCAGGTTTTCCTTTTGCTGTCCTGGCGGCCCATAACCGGACTCCTTCATTTACACACGTCACCAAAACACTCGCGATTACGCCCCTTTCTTACCGCCGCCGTCAGGTATGTCAATTTTCACCTCATGGAGTGAGCTGCGATGTTTTCCATACATCTGTGAGCCCACTAAGCCGTGGATTTCGTACACAGGAATGGACACCTTACCTGACCACATTTGTGCTTGTAACTAATTTGATAATATTACATAAGCTCCTTCCATTTGTCCATCCATTGCCCAAAAAACATCTTTCGCGGCGTAAGAAAACCATCACATCTGAGGTCTAACTGCTGTCGCCTGCTCCATCGTTGACTCCGTTGCAATTTGCCCATAGCGTTGAGATGCAACAATACAGCAGTGAAAAGCCCTCGCGCGATGTTCTTCGTCGCGCACAAGAGAAAGCAAAATGTTAGCCTCGTTGTACCCAGGATGGGAGAACGGCGTTGCCCGCGCAGCCGCGGTAGCGAAGTAGGCCGGATTTTTTTCGTCCAATGCAGCGGTAGAAAGAAGGCGGGCGATGGATTTGAAAAGCTGTTCCAAGCACTCTGGCGCCGCAAGACCAAATAGGGTGACTCCTGCAAGTTTGTCGTTGGTGTATCCGGTTACACGACTGAACTCCTCGTTACACTGCAAAAGCCGGCCATCAATGGAAACCACAGCCATGGGAACGTGGGATGAGCGAAAGATCTCAGAAAAATCCAACACGATTTCCCGCTGTGATGCAGCCGCCCCGCCGGCAGCGCCGCGACCCCCTCCCCAGCTGCTAGTGCTTTCGTTATCTTCAGAGGCCGAGCTCACGGACGAGGAGGACTGTCCTTCAACCCCAATGCCAGCCTTACTGTATTTGCAAAAGCCAGTCATGGGGGAGCCAGCGCCGCCCCCGCTCAATTTATGTTTGAGATCCAAGCAATTTTTGCGCTGCCGGAGATGTTGAATGTACTCGTCGCAGGCCGCCAGGATGTCAAATTTCGACGTTGACCGTAAGGGAAAGTTGCTGTTTTCTAATACACCCTTCAAATTGTCAATCTGATCTGTGATTAAATGGGCACGCCGCTGCTCTCGCTCATTTCTCAGGCGCTTCTTCCTTTCGTCACTCATGCCATCCTCCTCTTGCATCCCCCTTTCCGAAGTGCCCATAACTTGTGCACCAGATGTTCCTCGCTTAGCGGCCGACCCAGCACAAAAAGCGTCGCTTGCTGCTGTCCTGCCGCTTCCCATACCAGATACTCTGATAATTGACTCATGCTTGACAAGAGTCGGCGGAATCAACGTTGTCGGGCTACAGGGCGTCGGCTTAGGCATTATTGCAACGTCATGTCGCGGCAAAATCGGGGTAGGGTGGTGATGAATTGCTAGATGCTGATGCTGGGTAGCCTTTATTTGTTGTTGCGATTGTCGCCGTCGTTGGTGTTGTGGTGGTTGCAACGATGATGGTGACAACTGTTGGGCTTGTTGTGCTTGCACTGGCTGGGATTGGTGGCTCGAATACATTTGATGTAGCTCTTGCTGCGCTGGATAGTGATGCTCCGGATAATGGTTAGACTGTTGTTGCTCTTGTTGTAGCTGGAGTGATTGTCGTTGGAGCGGTGGTGGATGCGGGTGCTGCCGTCGGCCCTCAGGCTGATCGTGGTTTGGGAACTGCTCCGTATTCATGCCGAAAGGTCCACTCTGCACGAAAGAAACTCTTGGAGACTTCTGCTCCTCACAGTTATGTTTCAGTGGTAGCAAAGACGCAGGGTCAGGCGCTATTCCCCTGGATACGGCATCATCTCTCGTGATGCGATCGAGCAGTAGCGCTGTTTCCATGTTTTCTGGCGGAGTAAACGAGGGAGCAGCCGACATCGATGCCATTTCCCCCCCAGTATTGTCAGCATTCCCATCGTTGTCCCAATCCATCCCGCCGCTATCACGACACGACCCACCCTCCAATGGGGGTGGATGCAAGGCACGCTCATGACTAGAGGACATTGAGGTGTCACCTCCATCCACTGGCCCCTCGGTCGCAAAAGGCCATATAAACTTCCCGCATTGATTAGCACCACTGCTTCCATTTCGATCTGCTTCGATGGCAAATGTTGGCTGCGCCACTTGAAATTGGTTGGTGGAGCCGCCAAACTTTGAGGATGTCGATGACGCCGTCGTCCCGGCAGTACTTGCGGAGGCCCTCGAATCGTTCATGAGGCCCCTATCCGCGGCAAACTCCGACGGATGTCCTCCCCAATTCATTTCATGGACTGTTAATGTATTTGTGAAAGTCAAGTCGGATCATCAACTGGCTTCGAAACTATGAGGTGCTCATGTCCAAACTGGATTGGCTTCTCGGCAAGTCCTTTCCTCATGTCTAGAGCATTATTTCGATTTGTCTCCGACAGAAGGCGAGGAGATAGGAATGTCGCGAGCTTCAAGGTGCTCGGTTTAATTTAAGCATGGCTGGCGGCCAGGCCTGAGATGGCGGCTCGGTAGAATCGGAATCGTGTGTGCACGCGGAAAACACGTACCCCTGAGCTCCGCTGGCTGCGACTCGGGCGCTCGGTCCACAAGGAGGGCAAGGCGAGGGCTGCGACAACCCGAGGTGCTTTTCTCTTCTTTCCCGTAGGCTGCGATTATATGACTACGCACTTTACTGACAACTTCTTGTTTTACATGCTCGAATACATATTTGCGCCGTCAATTATGCAGTTTGGTCTGCAGACACCATCTCGCCGCGCATCAAATCGTTACAGAGGGGAGGTTGGACAGCGCTTTGCGTTCTGCCACTTGCATTTCTTACGCCTTCTATCTTTTGCAAGATCTAAGTTCAAACTCAGATTCAGCCCTCGGCTACGGAGTCAACAAATGCTACGATGAGGAGGACGAGGATGAGGAAGATGAGGACGAAGTGGGAGGGGACGTTTTGGTACTTGTGATGGAAGACAAGAAGGAAGACCCGCGAGTGATGACCTCGTTGAACATAGCACGAAAAGACGAGGAGGACTGCTGAGAGGTGCGATCTAAAGAGCGGGCATGCTTGCGCTGAGGGTCTGATGGCGTGGAGGGCTTTTGCATGATCGCGCACGCCAAAGACGAGACAGTGTCCCATCTCGTTTCCCTGACTGCTACCTTCTCTATGCCACCCAGAGCTTCCTGCAACCATGCATGTCTCAAGGCCTCTGCTACACTGATGCGCCTTGATTCATCTAGTGTCAACATCCGCCGCGTCAGATCTGTCGCTGCTGGCGATACGCGGGCCCAGTCCAGTTCGTCCATGACAAACTCCCCCCGCACCGAGCGTTCCAGCGCGTCTTGATGACTGCTGTGAAGCCTCTCTGTACTACCCCGCACCTGCCGCGCATCCTGAAAAGGTGCGTAACCGACCAGTAGTATATGCAAAACCACTCCGAGACCCCAGACATCGGCCGCAGGAGTGTAGCGCTTGTGCAGCACCACCTCGGGCGCCATATAGCCGACGGTGCCGTTCACGCGTTCGTCGAAGGCCATGTTGTACCGCAGGCGCGAGAAGTAGTCGCGATCCTGACCGAGGACGGCGCTCTCATCCTCCTCCTCCGAATCGTCACTAGAGTCACTTGCGTTCGAGCCAACCCTGCTTGCTCCTGCGGGCTGCTGGTCCCTTGCTCCTTGACGCTCCGCCCGGTGGATCCTCCGCGACAGTCCGAAGTCCGTGAGCAAGATCTCCGACGGATCGTCCTCCCTCGCGAATAGAACGTTCTCGGGCTTGATGTCCAGGTGCAGAATTCCGTGTTGGTGCAGGGCCTGAACCGCAGAGAGGAGGCGCAGCATGATGCTAGCCGCCTCCCCCTCCGGCCCGCGCCCCTTTCTAAGCAGGCGCTGGAACAAATCCCCGCCCGTGCACAAAGGGAACATGATCCAGACGCGATCGCCCTCCACATAAACGCGCCGCGGGGCCATCAGATGTGGGTGCCGGACCCGACGACCCACCAGGGCCAAGATGTCTGTTTCAGCCAGCGCCTGGTCCCGCTCCATGCGCCGGCGCGCCTGCATCACTTTCACCGCCAGCCTCTCGCCCGTGCGCGTGTCCTGCATTTCCAATACTTGGCTGAAGCCTCCCTCGCCCAAAGAGGGGCCAAAGCGCAGGCCCGACCACCAGGCGGCGAGTGAGATGCTTTCCCGGATCTTGGCCATCCACACCAGCTTTTCTTGCAAACTCTCGGCTCGAAACCACCACCCTCCTTGCGACACATGTCCCTGTCTTGAGACGGAGCCGCTGCCTTCAGAATCTAGAGCCAGGGCCTCCAATAAGCCTGGATGGCTGGGTTGCCCCGGCCACTCAGTAGTACTACTGTCTTCACGGCGGTTGCTGGCGAGCTCCTCCACCGGGTCCAGGAAAGAAGGCGGGCGGCCGGCGGCGGCGAAAGGCCTGCTCTCGGCTTCAGGGCTGACACTGTGCGTCTCCGCCTGACCTCCCGTCCTATTATCGGCTTCTGTGTCTTCTGGGCTGCCAAAAACAACGCGAAAGACCAGGCCGTCGGCGCTAGCAACCTCTTCCACTTGGCTCCACTGCGTGAGTTCCATGCACCCAATCGATCCCTTCTCAGGACTCCCTGCGACACAGTTCCCGCCCCCACCCCCGGGACCAGCAGGTCCATTGGCATACCAGAGCTTCCTATTGGCCAGCCCCACCCAGCGTCGACGCCACATCCGCAACCCGCCCGAGCCTCGCTTTATCAGCCAACCTTCCCGAGCCGGGGAAAAGATATATGCTTGGTCCTCGAGATTGAGACCTGTTCCGCTACACGCTCTCGCTTCTACGCCGACTTCCTCACTCCGTCCCCTCGATTTCTCAAGCGTACCACGCAGTCGACGTCGGCGTCGCTGTCGTTGTAACCGATGCTGCGCCAGACGGTCTTCCATGGCAACCTGCAAGCTCCGGTCGTCGAGATCCGGGTGGGACTCTGCGCTTTTCCCGTACACCTTGTACGTCACATGCAGTGGCGGGGCAAACATGCTGAGACTACAGGGAACAAAAGAGCGATGAGCTGATGAAGAGATAAGAACTGTTCATCTCACACGCACGTTTCCCTGAGTGAGCAGACCAGAAACACACTTCCCAAATCGATAAGCCGGAAAGCACAGCTTACAACGTATTGACATCGATAAAACTGAATTGTAGACCTACCTGTGCACAAATCAGTCCAGTCGTAGGGGGGAAGCGTTCCCCTTTCTTGCGCAACAACGAGGCGCGGAGGAGGCTGGCGAGGGGTAGTGGAGCGGCGCCGCTGTGTGCTAGCCTGGCGCGGTATATGGCCCTTGGCGCCTCTATGCCTCAATCGTCCCTGCTGCTGTTCAATTAATTTTCCGTGAGCTGCAACTTTTACATTTTTTAAGAGAGAACTGGACAGCAACGCCCCTCGCAATAGAAAGCAGGCGCCCTCGCGAGGGTGCGGGGCAGGTGGCGAAAGGCGGCGAGCTCTTCGTCTCGTTGGAGGGCCGGCGTGATCGAAGCTATCAGGTTGTATTTGCAGAGAGCACCCTTTTCCGATACTACTCACCGGAAGCTCGGGAGCAGTCAAGTCTGCGGCGCAGGAGACATGCCGTCTTATGTCTGTATTGGTCCCACGGCCCAGGACTTGTCTAGTTGCACACAGCATTGCGATCGGTCTGTCATGGTCTTCGCCGTGATGAGTTATTTATTACAGCAACGCATGTGAAATTACCAAGATTGCTGGGAGGGGACAAATTAAGTACAGTATTCCTGCCTTTGTCTTGGCGGCAATGACGGATTTGCGGTTCGAGGATCCAAGGACATCTTGAGAAATCTTCACATCGCGAACTTTTAAAGATGCCCTCCCTTATGAATAATTTTCTTTTTCAAGTGAGAATGCTTGTCCTTCAGGGCAACAGGCTTCCACGTCACGACATCCCTTCCTCATTTTACCTTTTTTTCGTTAAGGGGGCAATTAAGAAAATATGAGAATACCGGACTCGCGATTAAAAACTACTCTTATCGTTTCCACCGATGGTACGAACACCATCTTCAAAACCTGGGGGCATCATATTATCGTACGCGTCGTTCTGCCAAGGCATTTGGTCACCAACGGCCTGAGCCTTTCCCTCCAGAGCTTCCAAATCGAAGACCGAAATCGAGCCCTTCTGCCACATATAGTCTTGCTGCTCGCGGTGAGACATCGCTTTTCCGTAGATGGTCGTGGAGACCTCCTCTGCTTCTTCGACCAAGGTGCGCAATTTCTCTGCAAAATTGTCGGTCTCGATGTTGCCAAAGTTTTTAATCAGTTGCCGCAATTCTTCTATGAAGTCGGGCGGAGGCACATCCGGCATAGCCCCCGTCTTAGCCCCCTCCGCAGTTAGGGCGGAGGCCTTGGGTCGGAAGGCGTCGTGGAGGATCTCTTTCCGCTTTTCTGGGTCAGCCACTCGTAGAAGTCGCCGGACAAGGCGAGTGGACATGCTCAGCTTCTCATCGATTGCCTCTCTGGCCGTGGCTAGGAGCTTGCGAAAAAGCTCTGCAGCCGGCGCTGCACCGGCGCGCTCTGCCTGCTGGACATTTGTTTCCAAAAGCAAGATCAGGGGCTCATCGACTTCGTTCCTTTGATTCAACTCGTAGACCTGATCCACCATTTCGTCCAAGGCGCCCGCCTTGACAATGGACTGGAGGCGCTCAGCGGCTCGCGACATCCTCGCCCGCAGTATGTCTTCGATGTGCCCCTTCAGGGCCATTAGACGCGATTGCACTCCGGGCGGCGTGGAGTCATCTTTCAAACGCTCTCCCAATAGGTCCAAGAACTCCATGGTGCACCGCTCGTAGTTCGCCTCCACCACTTCTCGCACGTACTCCTCCTTGCCAAAGTCCAGACCAAGAAAAGCCTCCAGCAGCTGCTCATAGCTCTGCTTCGGGTCCATGGCCAGCGCCGATGCCTCCACATCTTCTCTCACTGACGGGGCAACGTCTGTGCCCATGCTCTGCGCATATTCCTCCCGCTCACTCGACTCTTTGACCTCCCCCTCCTGCCAAGTCGGGCGCTTCCTTGCCTCAGCCCTTTCGGCTGCCAGGCGGGCCTCCTCTTCCAACTGCCGTAGCTGCTCTTCCCTGATCCGCACGGTATCCTCCACTTTTTTGCGCTCAACGGCTTTCTTAACCGCCTCAATCATCTCCACCAATGAGCGCAACGCCTGCCGTTCTTCCAAATCTGTCGCCATGCTGATGCGACCTTCTAAGAAATCAGCAAAACCCGAATTACAGTCCTCCAAACGTTTGTATATCACTTCCCGTACATCCTCCGTTGTGAAGATAAGCTCCGCCAGCAAAGTGTCATGAGGGTCCTGATATCGATAATCAAAAGAAATGAGTGTAAGCTTAGCTATTTTGAGAGCTGTAGAGCAGGAAAGGACGCGGAAAGTAAGTGACAGGTGCAGGAGAAAGAACAGTGTATGCACAATATTTGAACTGAGCACCCCTGTGACCACGTTCTTCCTCTTGTTGTTTCGGAGTGCCCACCCTCACGGACCTCCCTTATCACGGACGCTTCTTTCTGTGCTTTCCCACCGAGCAAATCGAACTCAGGTAGATTACCATCGCTGGTCCTATCCACGTTATTATTGCCTTTGAGTAAGTCGTATTCTCCTCCGCCGCCGCTCCAGGCTGCCAACGCAGATGGTGATGAGGTACCGCGTGGAGACATGGTGACAGGGACGTGTGCTGCTTCCTGATGAGGGAGGCATGGGGGCAGAAAACCCATCACCTCGCGTGCGAGCAGGAGACTGACTAATATGCGTCGCATATTCTTTTTGGCTGTAATTATTGAAATAGGAAGTTGATGAATACACTATCGGGCATCCCGAAGCTTCTCGTAAAAGAGTCCACACGGTAGCTAGCCTAGAGGTACGTGTACGAAGATACTTGAAGCAAGAGGAAATTGAGAAGCCTCACTGAAAACTCCGTGCGCATGATATTTCGCCCCAAGATTCTACGCAAATATGATCTGGCACGATTCCTCAGCACGGGTATTGCCAACCTGTTGCTACTGTAGCGTGGCTTCGCGGTAAGAAACGGTATTAATGGCAGCCATCAGAGAGAGCCACAGGCGTCGGCAGCCTGGCCTGAGGGAGCTCGCTATCACCGAGTTCGTGTCATGGAAAGAAAAATAAAAATCACCAACGAATGCGAAGCCTGACACGATCTGCTTGCAGGCACGCGTGCGCTATTTACAATGTGACAAAGCAAGTGTAGTGACAGAAGAGTCAACCATCCTCGCGACCGCATCGTCAGAAGGACTTTTATTTCCCCCATGCATCACGTAAATGTGGCTTTTACGACATAGTCGGGTATTCTCTCACTAAAATTACATCGGACCTCCAAGGCTCGGGCAACGATCAGCAACTGTTGCTCGCACAGATGGCGGCCGATCAGTTGCAAGCCTACGGGCACTGGCAACCCCGGGACAAAGGAGGAAGGCGCCAAGTCCACCGGGACAGCGATAGCAGGTAGTCCGGCCAAGCTGGCGGGGACGGTCATGACATCGTTGACCATGAGGGCAGCAGGCTCGGCCGGAGTGGTCAAGGGGAATGGACCCGTGGGAGTGACGGGGGTGAGGAGGACGTCCACGTGGCTCAAGGCCGTGTTCATTTCCCGACGAAGGCGTATCCTGGCTGCCAGGGCCTTTTCATAGTAAGTCGCGTACGCTTGAGCAGAAAGAACGCGACACCCTGAGATGACGCGACGCTGCACTTCATCTCCAAACCCCTGAGATCGAGAGGCCGTGATGAAGTCGTGCAACGCTCGTTGGTCGTCTTCCTCGGTATCGGCACTCCCAATGCCCTCCTTGGAGCGAGATGCCCGCAAGCTCTTTGATCCCCGAAAGCCAAACCGAATTCCGTCGTACCGTGCCAAGTTCGAGGAAGCCTCCGCGCAGGCGATGACAAAGTAGGTCGGGAGGGCGAGCGGAATGGAGGGGACAGACACGGGCAGCACGTCTGCACCGGCATCGCGCAACAGTCGCGCTCCCTCTTCCCAGGCCGTCACCGCACTTCCCTCAAGTTCCTGAATGGCGAACTCAGCAGGAATTCCCACCTTGAGCCCGCGCAAGGAGACTGCCAGGCCGGCCGCCCGGCTGCTGGCGGCCGCTTCCATGGTCCTGTCGAAGCAGGGGCGGTGAGGCTGCTCCAGACAGGTTGAGTCCAGCGGGTCTCGCCCTGCCACTACGTCCAAGACCAGGGCTGCGTCCGCCACAGTCCGCGTGAGCACGCCTGGACAGTCGAGAGAGGAGGCGTAGGCGATGAGCCCGTGGCGCGAGACCCGTCCGTAGGTGGGCTTCAGGCCGACCAGCCCACAAAACGCTGCCGGCTGCCGCACAGATCCCCCAGTGTCCGAACCTAGGGCGGCTAGAGCACTCCCTGTGGCCACTGCTACGGCACTTCCTCCTGAGCTGCCCCCCGCCGCCAGCCGAGGCTTGTCGCCCTTCTCGGCGGCTTGCGACCAAGGGTTGATTGTCTTCCCAAAGTGGGAGAAGAGTGTCGCTGAGCCCATGCCGAACTCGTCCATATTTGTCTTCCCGACCACTATCGCCCCCGATGCCTCCAGCCGAGACACCGCTGTGGCCGAGTAAGGAGGAACGAAATTTGCAAGCATCCTTGAGGAGGCGGTCGTCCTCACACCGGCAGTGCAAAAATTATCCTTGACCGCAATCGGGATGCCGTGAAGCGGTCCCTTCATCACGCTGTGGCGGCCTGCAACAGCAGCCTCCTTCTCCGCAGCATGTCGCAAAACTGTAACGAAAGAATTCAGACCTGACGTCTCCTGCTGACGCGACAGGCAACGCTGCATAACACTGAAAGGATCAGCATTTCCTTTTCTGATCGCTGCTGCAATCTCGACCATCGATACAGCAGACTGTTGCGATTGCGTGCTATAGTTCGTTCGAGTCACTCTCCGTTGCAAGCCGGGAGGTGAAGAGGGAGAGCTCGGACAGGCATGCTGCGCTCTTCTGATGTCGACAGGGCGCCGAGGGCCATCTCGTAACCTCTTTCTGCTCCGTGAGTTACCTAACGCGCGTGAGGGCAAGAGTCGACGCTGCATTGCATTGACTAGTGAGCGTGCTGTTTTGTTTGAAGTGGTGGTGTGAGCGTGAGGCTTTGCGAAACACGCTGGGGTGCTCCAGAGGCGCTCTAAGCCCCCCAACCCCCCTGTGGCAGGCAAATGGGAGAGCGGTTTACTTGCCAACATCCAAAAGCATGTATGCAACCGTGAGGATGTGCACCACAGCGTGTGGTTTTGATCCGATCTGATTTCCGGAAAGGAAGGCCTCAAGGATGGGAATGGGAAGTCACGATTGCGACTCGGAAGTATATGCCTCGAGGCTGTCGCGCACACCATAAATTGATGATCGATGGGGAGGGTGGCGGAGGGGTGCGGGAATGGGGCCGTTGAGTTTCATTGCGTTCGTAACAAGCGAAGACACATAATTACTCATGACCAAATGGCCGTGAATTCTCTTCCTGAACAAGTTGTTGTGTCTAGCATGCCTGATATCTCATGTCGCAGGGACAAAGTCAAAAGGCTAGCGTCCCCTACCATGTTCTGTTCCTTCTCAATCCGTCGACAAATTCCTAATGCATCAATCACCCATAGAGGAGAAATATGCATGAACCCCGGACCACAGGAAGAGCAGCAGGGGGTAGCCGTGGTGCCACTCCGACGAATCTGCATGGGAACATGAACTCAAGCTCACAAACTGACTCGCGATTTGACTGCAACGTGTGCCTGTCCGAGGTGGGGGATCCCGTCGTAACCTTGTGCGGGCACTTGTACTGCTGGCCATGCTTGTACCGGTGGCTGAGCACAAATCATACTTGTCCCGTGTGCAAGGCAGGCGTGACGAAGGAGAACGTGATTCCTCTCTACGGGAGGGGAAGCGAGCAGGTGGATCCAAGGACCAAGACCCGTCGAGGCGGGGCGATCGGTAGGGAGGAAGCAACAGACGTCCCAGGACGGCCTGCAGCACAACGTCCTGAGGCACGACCTGAAGCAGACTCATTTATTGGCGGCGCATCAGCATTCGTGGGTGGAATTCCTTTCAATTCCTTCGGCGCAGCTCATCATTACACGGGCGGCACCATAGGAGGACTGGGACCTCCCGGGAGAAACAGTGCAGTCTCCTTTTCGGCTGGCTTGGGTTTTTTCCCCTCATTGTTTGGACTACAATTTCAAACTTTTACGCCATCATCATCTTCGTCTGTGGCTGCGACGCAAGGGGTCGGATTTAATGGAAGCGGGAATGGTTCTACAGCCGATGAAGCACAGCAAGCATTTCTTTCAAAGCTTCTTCTTACTCTAGGAATATTTACTCTTGGTGTGCTCGTTTTTTGCTGAAGTAGTCTCGATTCAAATCAAGAACTTTGTAAATGTGTAGATACAACTAACGCGAAAAAAAAAAGAAGGAAAGATTTCTGATGGGTCTGATAGGCACGTCAGGAGACAAGAAGACGCTAAAATGATTGAACACAGGAAAGAAAATTGTCAAGGCACCATTCAATTCATCCATCTTTAAAGTTTGGTTTGCTTCAATGTGAAGTCAGGGGCGCGACACTTGCTAGCAAGGGGGGACACCTCGGAGGTCCGTTTCTTTCGGACCTTGGTGCCCCATCACGTTCCGAGATCGGCTGTCTTTATCGCACTCATCATTATGTTTTCCCGTCATTATGCGCTGAACTACGTCATACACCTGGGAAATGACCTGCGATATGAGCAGTGGCCGTTTTCATGCCCTGCAATCTCCTCAACGCTGCTCGCATGGGTAACCTCCTTACAAAGGGGGTGACATACGAGGCCGACAACGTTACCATCAAGCGATGCCTTTTCTGTGACATAGCTGCTGACAAGCAAGGCTCCCGCAAAACGCCAATAGCGTACGAGGATGAACAGGTGCGGTCAGAAAGGGGAGACTGTTTCCATGTGCTTAACGCTACGCAACCCCTCGTACCAACACCGGTAGATTTGACCGCCGATAGGACTTAAAAGCGCCGCGGAAAGCTTGTATCCATCTCCTTGTCATTTCTAATCAGGACAGGTAGTGGTCTTTGCCCCCCTGGAGAAATGCGCCTTGGAACACTGGCTTGTGGTTCCCCGGGCTCACATCCGGAATGCCACTACGCTGCAGCCTACGGACTTGCCCATACTCAAATATATGCGGGACGTGGGTTATCAAGTGCTCAAGGATAAGCAACCGGATGTAAATCTCTCAAAAATGCAGTTTTGCTTTCATATCGAGCCCTTCAACTCTAGTACGTTTTGTGTGTGATTGACTCTTGTCTTGACTTGGTCTTATTTGGCGGGTTGTGTAGTATTTCCTGGAATTAGAGCTGAATTGCGTACTCTAAAATCGAAATTCTACCGACTTCTTCGATTCCCGCCAGTTGCCCACATACATCTCCATTGTCAGGTGCCGCCTTTCATCACGCCGATTTCTGCGTTTAAGTACAAGGAGGGCACTTCTTGGTGTTGGAGCCACGACGCAGTTTGTTCACAGTTGGAGGAGAAACGAAATGCTCGTTGAATGAGATTAAACGAGTGATGAAGTGTAGCAATTGAGACAACAACGCGTGGCTGTCCGGCGACCGCCTGTTATTGCAAGGCTTTTAGATGGATTTATTTATTTATTAAATCCCTTCATAACTGGTGGACAATATTATGTCGTGTCCAAAAATAAGGCATTTGAACCACGCAACAAGAAATTCGTTCAGAGAAAGCATGTGTTGTATCTGTACACGGGAGAAAATGTCATCTGACACGAATTGCCCCAATGCGCGTACTGTGTGTCGCTTTACAAATTCTATTCACAAGGGATTTCATATCCGTGTTTGCGTACAATGCTCCAGAAACACGTCTATATTTAAACGTGTCTACGTGTTTAATGCAGGTACTCAGCCGTCAAGAGACGTGTAGCCCCGGAGGTAAGGTCTCTCACGCGCAGTCTTCCATCCGTTTCCAGCGCTAATGGGACGACTGCCCCACCGTCCCGAAGATCGTACACTTTCCCCCACGTCGCAAGCTTTTCCCAGTCTGCAATCACAGAGTCTGCTGTATCCTCCTGAGACCCCCCTAACCACGTAGTAATGGAGACTGCGATGGCGATGGACAAGTCCCTGGCTGTATCTCCGCCCCTACCTTCCAAGCCACACTGCGCCAAGCAGGCCGCTCGCCGGCCGCGATCCGCGCCCAAGGATGGTACGTGAGGCGCTTGAGCCACGTTGACGCCAATGCCGACAAGATAGTAGGAGGATGTGCCGTCCATTTCGATCAATAGGCCGCTCACTTTCCCGTCGTCAAGTAGCACGTCGTTGGGCCACTTTAGCTGCACTCTCGCTTGAGCCTCGGGGTGGGGCAGAATGCGAACAATCTCCCGTGCGATCAACGTTCCCATCCGAAGAGGAAGCAGCGTGATCGGGTACGTCAGGGCGGACAGGGTCCTCGCTGGAAGCGCCACAGTCAAAAACATATTCCCCGCGCCGCCCATCCAAGCGCGGCCGCTCGTCCCCCGACCCTGAATTTGGGACCCTGCACTCAGCGCTAAGGCGTCAACTCCTTTTTGGGAGAGCGAGTCCCGGCGGCTGCTTGCGAGCAGCGTCCTCATTGCATCCTGAGTAGACCTGACTTCCGGAACCCAAACAAAATGGAGCAGTGTTCCATCACCGACTTCGATGTCCTCACCAGCAGCAAAAGCGCTCATGGAGGTAGCTGAGTGGCAGCGTCTTTCCTTACCCGCCCTTGCGCTTCCAGACTGAATACCGAGCACCGGTGGATTCCGCGACGGGACGATAGAAGGCGCAAGCCGGAATGAAACCGATGAAGAGAAACCGACCGCTACAAAGGCTGCGCTCACAGCTGTTCCAGAAGTATTGGCAAAGACACAACAGCACGCACACGCCACGGTTAAGCGCAACGAAATCCGGTTTACCGTAAACCTGTGCAGATGCATAGAACGCTCTGTAGCTCAACTGCGGAAAGCAAGCCTCCGCCTGCAAGGTGAAGAAAGAGAGGTGAAAAGGTGTGAATCTATCCTTCGCTTTGCTTTGCGACCTGCTAACAGAGAACAGTAATGCCAAAACAATTCATAAACTAGTCATCTGACCGCAGCTTCGGCTGCAAAGGATTTCTAAGAGTTTTTTTGGGGGGGCACTGTGCTAAATAGGACAGGGCTTCTCCCGTGCACTACTAAAACAAAATTTCCGGACTGTTCTCTGGCAATGGATTTTAAAAATAAGAGACCAGTGAAACGATAATTAATTTATATGTGAAAGGGTAGCACGAAACGCTCGCTGGCTAATGATTTGCGGCTTCCCTGTTTCTGCACCCTGGAGAACCACTAAAGAAGCTCGTTGTACCCTTATTTGAGGCACAGGCATCGATCCTTAACGGTGAATCTACAGCGCTTACGCTCTGTGATAGAATTGAACACCTTCTGCGTGACGCCTTGGTCCAAAAATGCGGCAGACAAATCGTGTCGCTCTCAGTGCTGTCGCCTTTCACCAGCAGCTTCGTTGCTCGATCATTGGAATGTTGCACCACCCCTTTGGTCCCTCTGTTTGCGCACGCAAACTTTTCCAAGTTCTATGCATTTATTATCCCTCTCAACGATAAGAATGCAGTGCTCAGATGTTGTAGCCAGTAAAGTTGTGTTTCCCTCCGAGACGCGATCGCTCACACCGCACCACCGTGACAGAACGGCGACTTGCCTCGGAGGAAGATAGGCATGAACGCCCCTCACGCAGTCGCACTCCTTGCATTTCCTAGTCTCTCATTTGCGACACGCTGGCATGTGAGGGATTATGCTCAAGTACAACTTCTTGTATGCTGATTAGGTGACCATTCCTCCGTTTGAGGAGCAGTTTTTCGAGTTGTTCTCTATCCGAATTAAACTGGTGGTGCACTAGGGGAAGTCTGTTCTCCTCATCATGGCCGAAAGGGTCGTGCTCTTCCATGTATTTGACCATATCCTACTTCTACGTTGTTGTAACAAGGATATTCTGCCTGACGTAGTATTTTTATTCTGGGCTTTCACCGTACACGTACTCAGATCGCCGAGGCGACATTCACCTGGAGTGCGCCACCTCTGCGCCGTTGACTTCGCTTCGATCACATCATTCGGGCGCGAAGCAGTGGCAGTTCAGGTGGCATCGGTGGGGGATACATCAGTGGTAAGAAGTATTGTGAAGGTGATACATCCTTACGCGAGTCCCCCCCAGCATCCACCGCCACCGCAACATCTCCTGCAGACCATTACCTCGCAAATTTCTCGATGGCGGATTGGGACGAGCTGAAACGTAAAGTTCGTGGAATTGAGAATAAGTTGGAGGTACGTGCCTTTTCAGCTTGTCCACGGACTCGCGGCGCGTATAATTGCTGCTATTAGGCCTTCAGTCACGAAGCCTTTCGCTTTCTTCCTCATTCGCTACAGGGAAAATGCCAGAAATTTTCGTTGATGGCACAGAGTAGCAATGGAGACACACGTCATGATGAAGGTGAGGTTTTGGTCGCGTTAAGGTCGCGCTTCCGGAGATACAGCCAATTGGAGCTCAAGCGATGACCCGGCGCGCACAACTTTCCAATAACTACAGAAAACCCGCTTTTGCAAGATTCAGAAGAGCTGAACATCGTCGCGGAGATCGAAAGTTTGCTTGCGGCGGTAAGAGATTTACAATCATGCATAGATCCATCAAATTTGGGGTATGACAGATAATTATGGTAGTGTCCCTTGATAAACGTTTGTGAATTCCTCATGAAGGTTGATTTGTCTCGTGTGCCACACCACGCTGACACATTAGCTAGCAAAATGCAATGAGGCGATGGGCCAAATGCTCGCTCACGGAGCGCGACCCTCCAGCTCGGCCGTGCTGCAGAGATATCGAGAAATCTTGGATTATTACGCCAATGACTTTCAAAAAAGTCAGACCGTGCTTCAGCGAAAGCGGGAAACAGCAGAACTGCTTAGTACAAGAGCAGGAGGAAAGCCGAATACTGGAACGAAGAATGGTGCTGACTGGGGCAATCCTCAAATGGATCAGTTGTTGCGGGAGAGAAACGCGATTCATAGTTCACTTCGCGGCGTCGACAGCATACTGAGTCAAGCAATGGAAACGAAAGACGGCCTTCGGGCACAGAGGCATTCATTGACAGGGGCGAACAGCGGTCTTGCGGGTCTGGCTAATAATTTACCGTCTATAAGCCGCGTGGTGGATGCCATCCAACGAATAAAGACGAGAGACAACATCATCATCGGCCTTCTTACTGCCTGCTGTCTCTGCTTTACTATTTGGTATCTTGTATGACTGGAAGGTAGCATATCGAGGATAGAGCCACTTGTACATTCTCATTTTCGTCGCCCGTTATCCTGCACTTCCTCCCTTATCAAGATAAAAGTAAGGAACAAAACAAACACCGGACACACATGAAACGCAAAAGAGAGCACTGCTAAAGGTTTTGCGTATGACACACAGCGAACCCCGCGAACATATGATATCATCTCATGTCTTTAGCTTCGTGATGTCAATTTTCGATGTTGTATATTGTATTTTGCACGTGTGGCGGGTCAGCTCTCAGACTCGCCGCCTCGCCGAGTCTCGCCGTCGCCCGATGACCCCGACGCCTGGGACAGAGGAAGTTATTTCAAGGGCCCACCAGCCAAGAGAATGCGCAGTACCGCAGCATATTATCTTATGGGTGGCTGCTGTACTACTTGTGGTGATCCTGCTCCTACGTGCGTCGCTTCTTTACCTTCATTTTCTCCTCCTTGTGTCTTCGTGCTACGAAAGCAAAGAGCTAGAGCGATGGGTAGACTTGCTTTGGAAAGGCTTTGCTTGCTCGTTCCAAGTACTTTCATCAGTGCATTACTAATTTCCAACCCGTGTTTCAGAATCTTTCTATTTTTTCTACTGCATTCAACAACTCACGCTGCTGCACGTTGTTCTTCCACAAGTCGTTGGTTTGCGCCGATTTTCTTGACTCACCTTTTAAGCATCGTTGCCTTACGATATGATAGTCGCACAAGTGCTATCCGAGCAGCATCCTATGTCGCAGTGCTATGGTCGAGCTAGCTATTGGGATAGCCGTTACACCACGTAAGTCCCAGTGCCAAGAATGCCTCGTCGATGCGCGCCTTCACTCCTTTTTCATGCACACACCCTGTAGGGATCCAGAGCCATTTGATTGGTATCAGCGGTACAGCGGTCTGAAGGGTCTATTAAAGCAACATATTCGCAAGAGTGATTCTATTTTGATGGCCGGATGCGGCAATTCCTCAATGAGTGAGGACATGTACGAGGATGGCTTCACACACATCACGAATATCGACATTTCACGTGTAGTTGTGAACCAGATGCGGGAATCGCACCGAGGAAAGACCAGTATGGTTTGGCAGCACATGAATGCGTGTGCCTTGAACCTCCCCGACGCCTCCTTTAATGTGGTTCTTGATAAGGGCACGCTAGATTCTATTCTGTGTGGAAATGGATCTCTGAATAATGGAGCCATGATGTGCATGGAAGTGTCTCGAGTGCTGAAGGCTGACGGCATCTTCATTGTTATTTCTTATGGCATTCCCGAAAATCGCCTGCAGTATCTGCAAGAAGAGGCTTACTCGTGGCGAGTCAGTGTACACACAGTGCCAAAAGCTCAACTCGATGGCCTCCCTTCTTCCTCTAACCCGGCCGATGGGGATCTTGCCGATGGAAGTTATGGTGGAAGTGTGCACTACGTCTACATTTGTGAAAAAGGGCCGTCTATTTTCAAGTCGTCCTCTACTGGTGTCGAGATGGACGAAAGAGAGTCCCCGCTAAGCTGAGACGATGAGATCGCGGCATGTTACATCTGCCGAAGGGCAGTGACGAGACATACCACCCCTTTCGCGTACCTCGGAAGCTTGTGTGGAGTGTAAATCTTGCGAGGTATAAATCCTCATGAAGCACGTGGAGAGCTTTCGTGGAAAAAACAAAAGCACAGCTTCACAATCGCATCACTAGTCCAGTCATGCAACAGCATAGCCAATGTTACAAGGAAAAAAGTAATGATGACGCGCTTGGTCTTATTTGAGGTCCCGTTCAAGGTGGTGCTCTATGTCTCAAATTTGATAAACAGAGCATACCATTAAAACGCAAGATAGTTTGAAGCGTGCATACGTATCAGACAGCAGTTATTGATACGCATCTTTCTTGCCACATGTCTAGAAGATTTTTTTCGGCGAAGAACGCCTCGGCACGCGACGCACACTGCATCTTGGCGCGTCGGTACTTTCATACTCGGATGACATCTGGGCTTTCGCTTCCTGTGCATTCCTCATGCTCTGAGTGTCGTCCGCGACAAGGAATCCCTGACCAGCCACTGCGGCCTTCTCATAGCCACGAGGCGCATGCACCGCACGCTTGCCCCCACGCACAGAGGTCAGGGTTTCCAAAGTAGCTCTGCAATTCTTTGATTCACCTCCCTCCATTTCGGACCCAGACGTGGTTACACTTACTGCTTTGCCCACTATCCGTCGTCGTGCAGCAGAGACGCAAACGTTGGCAACCCAACCCATGGCTGCCACTACCAGAAGTTTTCCCGTCAGGTTCAGGCTCCAGTGACTATCCGATAACCAGGACGATGCCCACGAGGCTTTGTCGTGCTTGAGTGGTATGGTACTGCAAAGAGGCTGGGTGTCCCTTGGCACATCATCAGGCACAGGCAAAAATGTAATGGGCACTGTACGGCCAAAAAAAGCTTTTAGGTTCAGCTCAGGCCCCGGGCGGCATCGTTCGTCGATTCCCTCCGCCAAGTGGCTGCGAACCCCCCCATCCATCAATACTCCAGGGGGAGGGTCCTCTTCGAACAGGAAAAACAAGGTGGTGGGCAAGGGATCGACGCCTGAGTCCGTTGACCTATCCATAGCCAGCATGAGATTATTCAAGTACATAATATTGTCACAGTGCAACTTTTCCATGTGCTCGACCACCAGAACAACTTCTCCATCGGTACGTCGGACCTCAGCCGCCTGCGCAATGGCATCACGCACTTTAGCTCTTGACGTCACCCAAGCGTCCGGCTCTGCCTGAGACGAATTCCAGTGCAAACAGCCTCTGCGATCGGTAAGAACGCCCAACACTGCCCTGGCTGCGCTTCGAGATTGTGATCCTATCAATGCAAAACTGACCTCACGTCTGATCTCCGCGCTAAGCTTCGTGGCTAGCTGCTGGATGGCCCGAGACTGGTTGACCACCACAAGGGCCTCGGCTGTGTTTGAATGGTAAAATGTGCCATTTCCGATTATGTTTGATTGAGTGCGATAAATTGTGATAGGCGTGACTGTACAAGTTCCGAGAATAGTCCTCACTTACTCAAACGGGTTCTCAGTTGTCTTTCATCCCGAGAGGCTGGAACCATTTGTAGCATTATCATCAGCAAGATGCAGCTTGCCAGCCGAGCTAGCCTGCAGAAAGAGAGCGGAAGCGATAGATCCCTTCGAAATCTCATTGTAGGTCAGGTATTATTGATTTGAGCCGCAAAGCCAAGCCTTGCGACAGTCGTCTGATGGGTCGATCACGACTGCTTATGCAGCAGAGAGGGGGAGATGGATACATCAAGTATCAGCTGAGAATTGGGATTGCTGCGGTTCATAAACTTTTATCATCACATATTTCCGTACAGAGTCTTATCAATATAGAAATGCTGCTAAAGCCTCAAACGTACAGCCCGCTGCGAAAGTATGTGTGTCACGGGGGGCAGGAAGGAGGAGCATGTTGAATTACAATTCTTAGGAGGCGAGAGAAGCCACAAGGTTGAATGAAAACACAGTTAGATTAGATAGCTTTGGCTGAGTTCACCCCTTCACGACAGGTCATTCATACCTGGGAAAGGAAAAATGTGGAAACAGCCAGGAGCCGCAGTATTGTCTCCGTCTCTCAAGCCTTCTAGCCGTTAGGCACAGATAATACACCAGAAGCAAGAGGGCTGTCTCACGGAAGATTGTTTGTACTTCTAGCTAGCGGGTAAGTATTGTTCGTAGACGCTACAGCTGTTGAGTAGGACGCAGCGAGGCGGGGCTCGAGCGATACGGAGTTTTTTGTACGAAAGTCTCGAGTCGTGGGGAGACCCGCGAGCGTGCTAGTTGACCTAACATGTACTCTCCCTCGGAGTCACTCACACTTACAACAGCATCAATGAATAGCGTGCGAGGATTTTGTCGTTTCAATTGTAAAACCGGCACGCTATCATCACAGGGTTTTCCCCTCGTCTCCCTCTGCTCTCCGCGCGTCGCTGCTTTCTCGCTCTGGTGCAGTGGCGGCTCCGAGTGTCTCAGCCTTCGCTGCGTTGGTCCTCTCGCAACATCAACTTCAGCACACACATCGTTCCACTGCAACGCCCATCAATACCTCTTCGCATGCGGCATCGTTGCAGTGATTCATATTGTCGGCGAATCGCTGCAGCCGTACTCGTGTACGGCTGCTGTATGCGGCTCTGTCGAGGTTTCTTGTATCCTCGACTTTTTAACGCCTGCCAAGTAAGGCGTGTGTATTCTGGTGCTCCATTACCAATATGTAATATGGATCCAAGGAGTGGAAGACGCGCCAAAATATCTATGCAGAGTATGTATGACAAGGAAGGCAATCGGCGCCGCCGAGTACGCAGTCGAGTAAATCGGAAGGGCGAGGATGCGGACGAGGAAGGCGATGATGAAGAAGAGGAATATCGAGCAATGCGTCCCCCGGCTCTAGACAGAGTCCGCCCTCCTCCTTTCTCAAGAGGCCGTCCAGGTAAGTGTGCGGAAATTAATGCTGAAAATACGTTAAATGACAATTTGTAGACAAAAACAGTAGTATGGTACACGGTAGTGACGCTCAGTACATGTACTGGCCTCGACTCACGTGTATCATAAAACAAATTGTGGGAGACAGAAGTCGGGAAGAACAGATTACCATTCGGAATATCATGGATACCGCAGGGTCTGAGCGCTGCGCTGCTCTTGGGTACATTTGTGTTGGGTGTTGGCACCGGTGTTACTGTCGATTCTGCAGTTAACACAAACAAGAAAGACCTTGCGTCTCGCGATGCCATCGATAAGAACGCTCCCAACCCTAAGTTTTGCCAGGTCCGGTAAAAGAGATGGGTGAAACTAGGCCAGAAGTAAACAGAGGACGTGCCTCCGGGTGTCGAAGACTGCATCCATCCACATGACTCATGACCTTCATCCTCTCGTCTTCCTTCTTATTACAGCGCTACGGTGCCAGTACATTGGTTCTTGACAACCGAATATTTGTGTCGTTTAATCCTTTCGATGTGTATGTGACGCAGGCGGATGTGAAGCCTGGTTGCGTTTTGCGTGCTGCCAATGTAGTCCAGGCCCTGCAAGGCAGGGGATTGCTAACGGACGAGGAGGTGAGAGTTGCAGTGGGGCGGCAGAGATACTCATGATTAATGTGGAGGATGATAATCGAATTTGCTTTGAGAACGCCGAGAGAAGCACTGTCATGGAGAACATCTTACATGCATGCATATCGTAAAGAACTGGAATTGCTATACTCTGATTTCAATAATTCCTCTCATAACAGGTCAATGTGTGTAAAAATGGCAACAACACGTGGGCATACGTAGGCGATATAAACGACAAACCACAGCTTTCTTGTGTGTATCAATCTGACGACGCGCAAAATGAGTTTCTGGAGAAGAATCCGAAGCTGGGTGTGGGAGAAGACGTGTATGACAAGTAAATTTCTGAATTGGACAGTTTTCCATGTCTTCTGTAAAGCAACAAAACAATGTACCCGATGCTATTATTTGCGTGCAGATGTTATGAAACGCTTTTTGTTTTGCGTGCTCAAAGATGTCATGAAACGCTTTTTGTTTTCCTCCCTGCAGTTGGTTCCTTGGAAGGTGATTGATGTCCGGATACGCTTTGTAAGGTATGTAAGGTTGCTTACCTAAATGGTCCGACATGCTTCATTTGAGTTAGGTTGGATACTTTAGCTCTATACAATGACTCAAACTACTAGCGATCCTGGTTTGTGGTGCTGCAAGGGCCTCACAGCCTATCACGTGACAAGCCCGACCTGAGTATCCGACATTGAAGGAGTGTAGTTTGGTATATCAGGATAAATGCCCTACTCCCAACGCCTGTAATTTTAAAGCACGTATTATTGATTTACTTCAGAAGTGAAGCAGAAATACTATTGCACTTTAATCGTTCTAAAAAGCGGGAACCAGAAGCCGGAGGATTTAAATTTTGAATTTTCAATCGTCGTGTTCGAGTAGAAGCGACACGCGCGTTGGTCGTGTGCTTCGTGTGGAAATTGCGTGATATGCAAGCACCATGTCTTTCCTAAAAAGATTCATATTATCTCAACCTTTTTTTAAACTTCATGAAACAATGTCATTTACAAACTGATTTGATTTTCTAAGTGGTATGGGCGGTTCGCAAGTTGTACTGCGTGACATGCTACGCGACTGTGAGGCCTTCTCACTCCTTCGCTCAGTAAGTAGCCTTATTATGTACACATATGTTTGTATGCAGTAAGCCAAATTTCCGATATCATCAAGTCAGCACGCATAGAAATCTCAAACTTGTGTTTTCATCAACTCACGTTTTCAACGTTGAATCCTTTTTGAAAGAAACATTCCAGTAAAAACAGAAATTTAGCACCCTCGCTTTCGTCACTTTATCATCACGATGAAGATCTTTGTGGTCTGTGCTATTCTTCTTAATATACTGGTATCATCCTGGGCACAATTGGAGTCAACGATTGACGGTACGTTTTCAGGCTCGTGCAACAGACGGCCTCTTAATATTTATTCATGTAACCTGATACGCCTATATCTTTTCTGTAGTCATATAGGCTTTGTATCCTGAGACACCTATATCTTTTTTGTGGTCATATAAGCCTTGTTTGTCCTCTTCTTGTCAGGTATCAAGTGAAGAGCGAGCAACTGTAAAATGAATCATCTCCTTTTCAAACCTTTTGTGTATCAGTTACCACGACCCCTTTTTATAGGAAGCGTGACTTGCTTACTCAACAGATACATGTGTGCAAAATGGAAAAGAAAAGCTTGTTAGTACTTGACTATCATTTGCTCAATTACATCCTCAGGCGGAGATAAAGAAATCATTCGTGAAAAATGGGACACTTATGGAACGCATGACTATGTTTATGGCTCTTATCCTTACCATGGGAAACCTGGTAGGCACGGCGATAAACATCATGTTAAGGCTTCTCACGACGATCCTTTCGATAAAAAAAGCGTCTTAAATAGTAACATACGTATGCTTTTGTCTGAGGATCTTCCTCTGCCTTTAGATTGGATAAATGCTGCGGGTAGAAGCCTTCAAGATGAAAATCTTAAACACTATATTCACCATGGCTCATACCCTTATAGTGGTGCAAAGGGGGTATATGGAGTCAAGAAAGTCGAGGATAAGTATCAAAGGTCCGACGATGCCTCTAAAAATCGGGATCATAGCTACTTGGCTGCAAGATAAGCTGACAAATACACAACGCCGAATGTCCAATTACCCAGGACACCTGATGTTCGTGACCTTGGAATAATTGATGGCGCAAATATCTCTGGTAATAATCTCCGCGGAAAAAATTCTCCCGTTTGATCGGTCTAGAAACTTCCGCGGACTCAAGGGCCGCATAAAAATGCCCGTTATAATATCAAAAACACTACATGAACTACAGGACAGTGATATCTCAAAGGACGATGGAGAACTGAGAACGTAACATTGCGAGGGATTTACGATATATATTTGTTGTGTGATGACCATCGCAATAAAAGAAAGAACATGAACAGTACACCGGCTTTACCTGATATTTGGTCTACAATGTCTTAAGAAATTGGTGCGCTGTCACATAAGCTGAAAATGATATCAGTCTGCTTTTTAAACTTTCTCATTTATGCAACATAAATTATCATGCAGCAGTCAGATATCTAGCACGTCGCCCACATCTCTGTATATGCGAAAAAAGAAGTCTGCATATTTTTCTAATGCATAAATTATCTGGAAATAGCTTATGTGCCCTCTCAATCAATTCAAAGATCAATGAAGCACAAATATCCATAATTTTTTCGTCCGGTTTTGGCAAACTGATCATTGAACCAAGAACTAGAAGTCCATAGAACATACACTCAGCTTCATGTACTACATCACTCGACAAGATTTCAGTGAGAACGCCGATCGAGTCTCGAAGCAACAAAATTCCTTTCTCATTTTGCCAGGCCAATGCAGCCAATGAAACAAAACTCATGATGACCGAGGATTTCATTCTAGGTGCGCCTGTTATGAAGCCGATTATATATGGGAATACATTTCCATTAATGAAAAGGTCTTGATTTTCGACCAAAGGCGTTTCGAACATGATCCAATCTGTCCATTTGTCATTGAAAACGACACAAGAAGATGCGATAAGTCCACCAGCTGCCATGAAAAGCATTTCTTCCTCAGGATATGTAAGTACAAGCCTGATTGTCAGATTCAAGATGCTATTGTCACGCAGTTGCGCACTAGTAATGGGATCGTCCTCTGCAAGCAGAGCAAGGCTTAAAATCAAGTTTCCAAATAGCACTGATTCTGATTTCCGATTGATATGATTAATGAAGGCTTGCATTAGAATCGGAACCATTCCTCCTTTTCTGAAGCGATGTTTGTTGTTGTATGAGTTATCCCTGTGTTGCGAAACATTTAAGAAATATTAAATCAGCCCTCTCTCAATAAATTTCCAGAACTTTGTCATCAATCGGACCATGAGGATTTGACTTACTTCCAAATATGCAGAGGGCGACCGCTTGAATCAGTTTTCTGTAGCTCACAAAGTGCCAAAATTAGAGAGCAGCTCCGTACTACCAAATGACTATCCTCGCTGAATTCGGACACTACTTGACGAACCAGATCGCACCCGCCCAGAGATCCAATCTTTTCCTGGTTTTCTCGATAATTCGTCGCAAGAGCTATCAAGCAGCGCAAAGTTGACTCCACTACAGCAGTGTCATTAGAGAAGCCTTTTAATAGTTTGACAGTATGTCCACACATTTTGAGGTTCCCAGCATGACGTTGATTATTAGGATTGCCTTCAAGAAGGGCAGTAACAGCCACAAGCCATTGTACCACGTCAGAAGAATCGCTGGAGAAGTCAGGAAGCACTTGCAACAACAAATTAAGTCCATCTGCCTGCTGAAGCCTCTTCTGATTATCTGAATGAGCCGTAGCAAGATCTGACATCAATTGGACTCCTTGACGTAGTAAAGACATGTCAGGATACCTTAGTGGTTGATCTTCACGCCCCATTGAGTCACCCGCAGGTCCTATCCCTGATATTCGAAGCCTCTGCACGACAACCCAACAACCATTAACACCTCCAATCTTCGACTGAGCTGCTGGATCATTCGCACATAAGACAGAAAGGACCATCATGATAATGCATGCTCGCTCTCCGAATACTAATCGATCCGATTCGAGCAGATGAGATAAGAATGCATAGAAGGAGACAGTGCAATCTTTGTCTGTTGAAAGATGAATCATTTGAGCTCCTGCACAGGAAGCATTTTGTTCATGATCCTGGACAAGATTTGAGAGCGCCATTAAGGCGATGTCTAGTGCCACCCAGTCCTCCGGATCCTTTTCAATACACTTAATAAGAAGAGCGACACAATCTCGCTGACCAAGCTCATGGCGGTTTTCTTGACAATCATACGCAAGATCAGCTGTCGCTTGCAGCGCCTCCCATTTGCTGAATCCTTTTCGCAAGCAGTCGCATATCATCTCGCATGCTCCATTCCGGCGTAGCAGGGCCTGATTATCCTTCTCATGAATCGCTAACTGCCCTAGTACTCGACAGCAAATTTCAAGAACTGGTACATCTTCCAACTCCAAACTCTGCTTCATACTGTTGCAGACTACCTGACACCAATCGGGTCCTGTAATTGAGGAATCCATCTCATTGGATGTGAGAAAACACGCCATGGCTTTTAGACCTGGTCCGTAAATCTCAGGGTTACGTGGGTAAGTTTGTAGCATTTTTAAAATGAAGCCACACGCTCCCGCGTTTCGTAGCGCAGGGTGGCTTCTTGTGTTAAGACCCTCGATAGGATCGTACGTGAGCGCAAATATGACATCAAGTCCCACGGATACAACATCCATAAACCCCTCGTGGCGCCACAAAGTCGACATCAAGATCTCGGCTTTATTTCCTTCCAAGAGCCGGGTTTGATTTTCTCTTTGGTTCTCGGCCATGGTATATACAGCCGTAAGAGCGACCTGTTAAGCCACACAAATATTCGACCGAGGATAAAAAAGGCAGAGCCGTGCCATATGAAAATCTACTAAACTTTGAATTTTAATGCCCCCCTCATGCATTACCACATTACCTACCAGTAAGAATACTTCGTCATCTTGGTACTGATTAAACGCATCCATGACTTTACTGCACATGCCAACACCACCAAATCGCAATCTATTTTCTGGATTGTCGATAGCCATTTTCATGACAGCATCCAGAGCCGCATATATAACGTCACGATCTTGCGAGTAACGATCTATCACTTCAGCAAGTAGCTCACACGCACCCTTTCCCCCCCGCTGAACCTCAGCTCCCTCGCCAATGCCTAGCAGGTCCTGACCGAGCTTGTTATCGCAAGACAAAGACATAATAGCGTCTGCCGCACTCATAGCAACTGACGCCTGTCCCATAAACCGTTGCAACGCATTCAGCACAGCTGCTGGCGCCTTGGCAAGACAAAGCTGCCTCTGTATCTGTTTATTTGAAAGAGACAACGAGTATATCGCACCACATCCGCGAGTCTGCACTTCAATATCCTCGCTGAATGTTAACATTCCCTCCACGATCCTTTGGCATACGCCAAAAGACGACAGACGCTCTTGTGTTTCTCTATCGGAGAAAGCCAGAACGAATATTGCAGCACAACAAGCGGCGAGCACGCTGGGATCTGAGGAATGAATGTCAAGAGCATTCGCTACGAGCTCAGCTGCCCCAATTTCTATCAAATGCCTATGAAATTCTGCATTCTGCCAGCCTTTAAAGACGATAAATCGACAACCACGAATTTGAGCAGCAACGTTGTGAGGATACTTCTTCATTTCCCCAATCACCGGGTCTTTCGCGTCTCGTCGGCACAAGGGACAAGTCTCATGCTTCTCCAGCCATTTATCAATGCACACTTTATGAGTTTGGGTATCATGTTTACCTATATGTTGAAAAGCAAGAGCTCATGAGTAACGCGGATGAACGCAAAACTGCTAATTTCGTACTCACAGTCGAATAGGTTAAAGCAGGGCTCGTCGTCCGGAATTGTGTCAAGACAGATACAGCAAAACTTCAGAGATAATGTCTTTCCCCTTACACGGCCCGTGATGTCGGCATTGGCACCTGAAGATGCCCGGCGCGCCCTGTCGGAGGCACTAAGTCGTCTAGTATGACCTTTTGAGAACCAAGAAGAAAAAGGGGGGAGCAAGAGGCGAGTGATGTACTATTAAATGAAAAGTAAAATACTGATTTGAAACAATAATAAGCAGAGGCTGGAGCTGAGCATGAAGAGCTCCACAGAGACAGCTACTCATAAATCGCTCATCACCCCTAGCCAAATCCTCAATTGTAGCTTATAATCGTTGCCACTTACCTGAGGCGCCCCTGTACAGCTCAAGCCCTGCAAACACTAAGGCAGGTGTTACCCAAATCCATCCACCCTGTATTGACATTTCAGATAATGCGCGTGAAGCATTTTTTTACAAAGACAAAATTATCCAACGACGCGTTGGCCTCACCATAGCCGCCATGCCCAATCCAAAAGCTAGTAGAGGAAGCGGCAAGGCCGCGCGGACAAAGGATGAGGTAATTCCAATATCTGAGTCTCGATGTGTTCCATTGGAGGGTAGATGCGCGGCAAAGTGTACGTCCCGCAGTTGGAAGGACACTGAAGACCGTCGACGATTTGCCATGTACTCCTTGCTTCTAAAAATGATTGACGAGTTGCGGGGGACGAAATGCTTCTTTTTCAAACTAAACTTATTATAAATAATTTCTGTATATAGAGGAAAAGAACATGCATAATTGTCATTAGGCTTTCAGTCCGTGGCACCAACCCGACGATCCCGCTAGGACTGCCTCCATAGTTGAAGCTGACGCCAGTGCGAGCTTCTTCCTTCTTCTTCGCCGCCTCGCCCACTCTCCCGCCTTCCCGCCTTCCACGCTTTTCCTAGCACAAGGGCCCCACGGCCTCCATGAACTCATCCACTTCAATCCTATCTCTCCAATCATCCCCATGAATATAGGTATGGCGCCGTCCAGAAAACAGCAGATTTTGCCATTCGCATTTGAATCTTCCACGAGCAACACATCTGGTAGCGCTTCATCACCAACAGAGAAGACAGGTTCCATAAGGTAAGTCAGGTCCACTTGGAAAGCATATCACGGTGTGACGTGTCGTTCTGTGCAGCATACTCTCTGCATTTACCTTACTGAACAGTACATGCCCTATTATCATCAACTTTGACATTGATGAATGGATTGAAGCAGAAACTGAGTAGGAGGCATGGTGGCGATGGATACTACGTGCACGCGTACGAACTATTCCCTCGCTCTCTTAGGAAGCAAATAAGAACCTAGTGCATGTGCATGCTACAGCTTTCTCATTTTGCTGCAAAACTCTATATGCGTTCTTAAAATTGCAAGGAATTTCTTCAAAAGAGGACCCAGCAAGGGTTTGGACTTCGCAGCCCGTTGTAAGAATCAATATGAAGATGCTCGGCCAAAAGACTCAAAGGAGTTTAACGGAGAGACTACAGGAACAGTGGAATGCGGCTCTGAAGAAATGAAAGTGGCGAATTGTGACATGTTAGCTGCCCACGAGATAACGATCTCAAATTCAGCAGAAAGCGAACGACGAAGCAAAAAAGCTGAGGATAAGGTAGTAATTTGCGCTCCCACGCCAGCAGCAAATATTGAGGTGAAAGACATTCAAAGCAAAGATATTCGAGCAACGTCTACCGACAATAATGATGGCATTAACAAGAAACCAAAAAAGCGCCTTCGCAGGTTAGTCGATGAGGATGAGGAGTCGGATGACGATCTTCGCCTTATAAACGACAACCTCCAATATGCTCGTGCGGCACTTGAGGTGGTAGCTGAGCATTGCGGAGTTAAACACTCCACTTCAGATGGGACGACGGCCGGTGGAATAGAGCATGCGAAGAAAATGGCGGCGACGGAGGGGAAAATGGGCGGCGACGATCATAATACCAGCGATGGTGAGAATGAAGATAGCGCGGAGGAGGGTAAGGTCGACAAAAATGGGCAAAATGGATCATTTGGAGATGAGAATGTCGATAAAGAGGTTCGGCTTAATTCCAACATAGTGCAGCCTACCTTGGAATCCAGCAGACCCCCTGTCAAACCAAAAAAATCGAGTGCCAACAAAAGTAAGGTGATCGCAGGAACAACGAAAGACATCCTCGAGGAAATTCGCGGGCTGATTCCAGGATATTCAAGTTTGCCTTATAGAACGCTAACCAATGTCCTCGCAGCGGTTGAGTCCGTGACTGGGCGGCTAGAGATTACTGACATAATTCGAGAGTTGCTAGTCAAAACGATTGAGTGCTGTCCTACAGACCTACCCGTTCTTCTCTATCTGCTGTGTGGTAAAATTGGTCCAGCTTATGAGGCTACCGAATTGGGGATTGGAGAGAAAAACATTGTGGACGCGCTGGTCAAAAGTCTGGGCTGCTCCGCCAGCTCTTTGAATCAGAAGGGTGAGGGTGCAGATGGAGATCTGGGCACAGCCGCCCAAAGGGCGAAGGCGAGCCAGCGGACACTCAATTTCGGAGCGAATCCCCCTCCCCTGACTTGCCAGCATGTTCTGCAAAGCTTCCGGGATATCGCCATGTGTTCTGGTGGAAGGTCGATGAACCAGAAAATTTCAATAATACGTAAGCTGCTCATGCGTTGCGGAAAGGAGGGAGATGAGGTCAAGTTTTTAGTTAGGGGCCTACAAACAAAGCTTCGTTGCCGCCTAGCCGAACCGACAGTGCTTACTGCACTTGCACAGTCTTTTGTTGAATCTCCAAGAGAAGAAGCACTGCTAGCTCGTTCAACCAAAAGCCGAAAGACAGACCACAACAAATCTCTCGACAAGGAAGATATTCATGGTCCTCATGAAAGCGAGCCCTCCAGAAATGATTTCTTGGTGCATGCATTAGCTGTATTGCGTCAGCCTACGGCGAACCGGGTACAAAAATGGGAAGCAGCGGAGGCGATAGTTAAACAGGCTTACAGCGAATGCCCCAATTACGATAGACTGATTGACGCGTTGATCTCAGCGCCGCTGACTGACGTTCTGCGAAGCTGTCGACTGTCACCGGGCGTGCCCGTCAAGCCAATGCTGGCCAAGCCGCAGGATTCATTTCAAGAGGTGTTGCGGCGCATGCAGGGCCTTCATTTCACAATGGAGTACAAATATGATGGTGAGAGAGCTCAGGTCCATCTCCTGCAGGACGGCTCGTTCAAGATCTTTTCACGTAATTCAGAGGACACCACGACCAAGTATCCAGACCTTCTACCTATCCTCCGGGAAGCGCTTCAACCCACAACAACATCCTTCGTCATCGATGCAGAGGCTGTGGCTGTGGACCCTGTGTCGGGCAAGCTTCTGCCGTTTCAGGTTCTCAGTACGCGGAAACGGAAAAACGAGAAGGCTGAGGACGTCAAGGTCCAGGTGGTGCTCTTCGTGTTCGATATTCTCTACCTTAACGATCGGCCAATTCTTCACGAGCCTCTAATACAACGTCGGGCGCTACTCCGAAGGGCTTTTAACTCAATTCCTGGAAAATTTGACTTCGCAATTTCTCTAGACCATCACGAGAACGGAGACACATCACCTATTGAGGCATTCCTCGATGAGGCCATTGCCGGAAATTGCGAGGGACTCATGGTCAAAACTTTAGAGCAAAATGCTACCTACGAGCCAACTAAGCGGTCTCTTAATTGGCTGAAACTCAAAAAGGACTATCTTTCAAGTAATGCGGGGCCCGGGGGACGAGGACCCGCAGACTCGCTTGATCTGGTGGTATTAGGTGCCAACCATGGGCAAGGAAAGCGAGCGGGGTGGTATGGGGCTTTCTTGTTAGCGTGCTATGACCAAGAAGCGGAAGAGTACCAGTCTGTGTGCAAAATTGGGACCGGCTTCTCGGAAGAATTTCTGGCTGCGGCAAAGCCCCAATTGGACTTTCTTATCTTGTCCTCAGGCAAGCCAGACTATTATAACACCAGTTTAGAGTGCGATGTTTGGTTTGATCCCAAGATTGTCTGGGAGGTCCGAGCTGCGGACCTTAGTTTATCGCCAGCGCACAAGGGTGCGATAGATAAAGTGGAAAAAGGAAAAGGAATTGCTCTTCGCTTTCCACGATTCATCCGGGAGCGTGCTGACAAGGCTTCAGAGGATGCGACCAGCTCGGAACAGATAGCAGACGCCTACCGCAGCCAAGCCCTTGTCGAGGCGACCTTGTCGGCCGGAAGAAGCAAGTTTGGGCAAGAAGAGGACGACTGGTGCATCTAGGCAGGGCACTCATAACAGAAACAGTGGCATATCCAAAGCAAGAGAAGACAAGGCGCAGAGAAAAGCATTGAGAGAACTTGCTGATGAGAGTCCACGTGACCTTGCCCAACTCTTCATATAAACAGAGCATACCACGACTGACTGACGCGTCTGTCGTATTGAGGAAGACACCCTGACTACCGGAGAAAAATCTGCTCTAGTGATAAATTTTCGTCCGCTTATTAATGATGCCCTATCTTTTTTTATAAGGGAAAAAGCATCTGACTCATTCACTGAGACAAGCTGTGAGACAGTTGAATGGCACCGATAGTATTTTTTCCTTCATGACTTCTTTTACCAGAGTTGTGGAACGTCTGAATCCCTTCCTTTAATTTAATGTATAAATGCAACTAGACTGTTTCTATCCGGGTATGCGAGCTATGCCTGCAAATATTTTTTTGCACTTTTTCGCTCTTTCGGCCCAAATTCTGAAGAACACTCGAAGTTTTCCCCCTATCTTCAACAAGATAGACCTTCGAATTCGCTTGCCAGTTTCTCGTCCTCCAAGTCACCGCCTCTCAACAATTCCAAGTTTAGACTTGCACTCCGCACCATTTCATCGACACCTTTAACACCAATTTCACGCTTGGCTTCTTTTATGACCGTCATGGCGAAAGGAAAGGCAACCCCATCTTTTACCATTTGCTCTGGCAAGTCCTGTAGGAATGAGAGGGAGAGAACGTCGCCATTTATTAGGCGGACGACGATCTTAGCCATCCATTCGTCGACTTTGGGTATATCAACTTTCGTGTCCGCTAGAGACTCTAAAATTCCGTACAATGCTTGCTCCACTGGAGCAGGAGGCAACAGTTCGGCTTTGCGCATGATCACCAATAGGTCAGCAAGATGGGCTCGATGATCGTCTCTGCTTCGCTGAAAACCGGCGTCCAACCAGGCAGCTACAAGTTGAGATATTTTGTCTGGATCCTCTAATGTCATTTCTCCCATGGCTTCAATAGCATCTGCTTCATCTTGAGTCTCCCAATAATCCGCCAGAATGGACTTCCCCTTGCGCAAAAATGCTTTATGATCGTTTGGTGGTAGTTTGCTACTTGACGCTTCGGGTGATATATCCACCGCTGAAGACGGGCGAGGGCTGCCAGCAAGTTCCCCGTCTTTTCCACCTGACTTGACTTCAATACCTGCACGCTTAGCTGAATCTGTTTGTGCAGTACTGGTCCTCCTCTCCTTCCTCTGTTCTTTATTGTCCTTGTCCCTTTTGTCCTTGTGTTCCTTCTTCTTTCGCTTCTCCTCCGTTAGGACCGAGAATGCGCCGAAACTAGCACTGCTTCCCTGCTTTCTCATACCACCCATCGTGCCATCAAGACTGTTGTTCGACGCAGAACGTCCGAGGCTTTGTTTACTTCCTGACTTGCTGATCGTTTTCTTGGGACCCACTGTTTCCCAACCATCTTCATCTACTATGGAGGGCGATGTCAGGCTCGCTGATGACGACTGACGGCTCGTTTCACTAAATCCTTTCTCCCTGCGCGTATCCTGAGCCCCGGATCCCATAGGTCGACCTCCTCCTCCACTGTTGCCTGTCATTTTCCCACTACCCATGCTCTTGGGAGCAGAGCTTTGGCCTTTGGCGAGTGCCTCCCGAGCAGCCTCTTCATGAACTTGAGAAAGAGTCTTGGCCGTTTCGACAACGCGTCGCGGCACGTAATTATTTTGTCGAAGCTCGAACAAATCTTTCAGAAGACACCGGATTCGCGAGCTCAAGACCCCGACAGATTGCGAAAGTTTGTAAACTTCTTCGAAATACTTGTTGAGGAGCCGGCGCTGTTTTTTTGATGTCTCCGCGTTAACCTCGGCCAAAAGTTCAAGCTTTTTCCCTGTTGTACTCAGTAGTTTGCATAGGCAAGCGAGCTTCTCTTCATCGGGATTATCCTCCTCTCCGAATAGATCTTTGATGCAGCCGTGCACATGCTCTTCTTTCAATAATTCCTTCAGGAAGAGCTCACCGATGAAACGCATGTGGCCTAAGTACCGAAACTTGGCCATGCGTTTCTTCTCCTCCCGCTCTTCTTTCCCCAGCGCAGCTGTACTGGGATCTGTGTCGACCTTACAAATCCGCGTGTTCAGATCTTCATTGAACTCCTCTTGACAGCGCGTCAGCAAAATTTTTCGAAAAAGCTTGCCCTTGTCTGTCTCCCCAAGCCCCGCCAGCGGAGTCCGAGATAATCGCAAACAGAGCTCTGCATACATAGAAGAGAAGTGCACCTCTTCCTGTGCCTTGGCAACAATGATATCGATTGCCTGCCACAATAGAGCATCTGAAGTGAACCCTACATTGACAAACTCCGCGCTCAATTTGTCAAATTTCTCCATCGACAGTTTGTTCAGTAAGGCTCGTGCCCGTTTGATTTTCTTCTCAGGATCATCGGGGTCGACCCCCCCCATCCGTCGCATGGCTATTGACTCCGGGCGCCACCGACGTCCTTCTTCGATGCGCTTTGGGCCGTAAAGATCGTCCTCCAACGGCGGCGAGGCTTTCCGGTAGTTACCGCCCCCCCCTCGAACTCCCAGGCTCCCCTTTAAGCCTCCTCGACGATCGCGACTGCTCTGTCGGACGAATGCTGAAGATTCTATTTCCGTACGCGGAGTACTACGTCCGCTACTCCCGCTCCCATTCCCACCCGGACCATCGAATCCCGTGCTGCTGCGAGGCCGAGGGAGGCCATCAGGGACTTTGGGGGTGCGCGCACGCTGAGGCTGGGGGGTCTCCAGGGTGGTACTCGGCGCCAGGGTAGGCGTTATAGGTGATGCCCCAGGCGGTTCCGAATTAAGGATTTCTGCGGGGACGTGACTGTCCACAGGCTTGACGGGCGGCTTCCCCAAAGATCCCGCCTCCACCACAGTCCTGCGGATACGAAGCAAGTCCCTGGCGTAGTATTGTCGCACCCCTGCCACCAATGGGGAGTCAGGGATTGCCGGGTGTGACTCCCGCTCCCAATCTTCTTCGCTAATTGCTCTATGGGCATTCAGCGGTACAGGTGCCGCCACGGCGACCGCACTCCCACCGAAAAGGCTGCTGCTCGTGGGGGTGCTGGGCCGCTCGGCTCTCTTCCACGAAGACGAGGCCGACGAGGAGCCACTCACCTCTCGATCCGGGCTCACAGACAAGCTCTCCGTCGGTTGAGGCTGAACCAGTGCCCGCGGAGCGGGTGTTGCCACATTGTCGGCGCCCTGACCACAATGCGGCGCCGTGGCGATGTCTGTGTCTTCAGCGTCCGTCTTGGCGACGGAGACTACATTCATCTCCACACTTGGCGTGCCGTTGCTCATTGTAGAGGTGCGTGTTCCTTTAAGCCGAGGCGGGGTTGGGCGAGTACCCCCCTCCGGTCCAGTGACGGCCTGGCGGTTGTGTCTTGCTCGGGTCTCCGGTGCCGGGACGGGCCTGGCTTCCGGGTGCTGGTGGGGAGGGTATTGTCTACCACCGGCTAGTGGAGGGCCTCCCGGCGGCGTACTTCCATCCTTGGGCCCAAGCCTCTCCTCATAACGCGGCGAAGGGAGAGAGAGCTGTTGGTGACGATCGGCTTGACGAGGGGGGGGAAGCGAAGCCGCGATGGGGGGGGGGGCACGTGCCGTCGCGGATGGTTTGCCAGCTCCCAAGGGTGCAACTGCGGGGCCCCGCGGAAGTGCGGGTGCCTCTGTCTTCTGTGCGCGGACTGGGGCAGCTGCTTTGGGCCCAGTGGGCGGGGCGGGCGCTTTGAAGGCGCTCTTTGGGACGAAGACGTGGGCGTCCGGCCGCAGCTTCATAGGTTTGAAGGCGGGCGCTGCCGCGCTTAGGGACTTTTTGTGCGTGTCGACGCCCACGGGTAGAGGCTCTGCACGCAAAATCGATGCCAAAGCTTTCATGCTGTTGTCCCTACCATTTGCACTCGCCACTCGCGATATGCCATCCGCCGCACTCGCGCCTTCGGTTGTACTCATTCGTAGGACGGAGCACAACGCACGCTGACACAAAGTGTGGAAGAATTCTGTCCTCTTGACGCAGAAAGCTATGGAGTCTGAGGGAGAATTCTGCGTCTGCAGTCTAGCAAAGGCTTCGCCGGGCGGAGAAATGTTATCTGCCCTGGTTCCTTACCCTCCGGAGAACAAACTACAACCTCCGAGATCTACTGGGTGGAATTAAAGTTGCACCCCTCTTTGTAATGACACGTGGTGAACTCGCTGGCTGAGAGGTACGAACGTCGCGCGCACTGCTCAAAGATCAAAGAGGACCAATGACAGCGTTCCAGGTTTTGCGTTCCGTCTTGTCGACTGCCCCCTCCTCTTCCTGGCAGGCTGACAGGCGACGTCAGATCGGACTCAATTTCTGCTTTTCGATCGTGATTGTAACTTAAAGGGAAACCCACGAGTTCTGTGCAATACGCGGGAAAAAAGAACGTTTAAAGTCAGACGCGTGCGTGTAACTTGTCAGCTTGTGTTTGAAAAGAAAGATAGCCTTATCCTGGCAGGGTGAGCCCTGATTGCACAACTGGTTCCGTTGCAGATTTCTCACCATAACATCTTTAGTCATGAATGCATGTAAGACATTCAAATGCGTGTGAGAGCATAAAATATAAGTGCGCCTTTTACTCAAAATTTCTCGGTTTGTGCTTCTCAGTGGCCACAGGAGGTGGGATGCGACAAAAGGTGCGACCCATTCAGAGAATGTGGAATGACAATCGTTATAAGATGAGTGCTGAGTTATTTATGAGTATGGTTAGTTCGGAGAGAATGCATGCCCTATCTTCGCCCTAAATAGCCCGCATTGAGGCGGTTCTCCGAGCGCCAAGAAGTGAGGGGGAGTGGTGGCACCCGGCTGGGCCGGAGACGGACGACGAGATGGTGGGTGGACGGATCATCTTTTGGCCGAAATCAAAGTTATTTAGAACGCACATGATTCTGTGGACATTCCCAAGGGGTTATTCAAGCTATTGTTTACAAAAATCCACATTTGTGGGATTTCCTTACGATACCTCTCCCAGCTCTAGGTGCTGCTTTACCACTACGCGGGCAGGTTGCGAGTTGCTTGCTCGCCTCCCTCGTTCGATCCGAGCCGCCCAGGGTACCTCTAGTGCAGGAAGATGAAGCGTTTTTTTTTCGATAGCAAGACAGTAATTGGCACAGAACACGCTTCCACGGCTTTCCTTGAAGGATGAAGCTGCCCCTTCCAGCAACATAAGGGGGAAAACTTTGAAGGAGGGACTGTAGAAAATATTTGACTCTATCGAGATACCACCGCTTGTCAGAGCGACGCTCGCTATCGCACACTACCATATTTTTTTTCTATACTCTTGGGCACACATGCACGACCTTGCATGCCTAACATATATTTATAGACCGTGAAGACTTCATGAGAGGAGCGTTCAGAAAAGAAAGAGAAATAGGGGGCGCGACACCATGGCCACGTCCTCTTGCGATGAGCCCGAGTGCGGTGGGCCTGTAAGAACCAGTGGTCGTCTCCGTCAGAGCAAGCCAGCAGCATGCTCCTTGAGGGCGAAGAAGATAATAAGGGAAGGCGTTGTGCATTCCCGGGTAAACTCGGCGGTCCGAGTTCGAAGATACAGAAATAAGCTCTGCTCGATGTCTCTCTTGCGAGAGCTTACTTACTTCTTTCGCGCAACGCGCAAGAGTGCCGCCAAGAGAGCCAGGGAGTCCGAAGGCATTTCATCAGAGTCCCATACTCTTGTACCAACGCCTTTTATTAACGAAAGGGATGATATTCCTGAGATGATAGTAGCTGCAGGGGAGGAAAAACATCAGAGAAGGGCCGGAGGCTCAAGGTAACAAGGTACACCCTCTCAGAGGCTTCCGCTGGGCGGCCCATCGCCTTCGGCTCGGGGGCCGCGAATCGCGTTCTTCTACTGATTCCTTTTGTGAACCATCATTCTGACGCCTACAACAGGCATTACTGTTTGACAGAAGTCGTGAATTTCCTATTAATCCTTTCGAGGACATCATTTTCGCTCCTGCGTCAGAGGGTACCTTTCGACACACCCTGCCCCTGGCTCCTCGTGTCTGCCCAACAGCCTTCCAGGGTATTTAAAAAGGTTTTACATTACAAACGCATTATCTACATACAGCAGAAGCTCTTTGGTTCCATGTGTTACACGGTGTCGGGATACATCCCGAGCTTTGGAATAGCGCGCTTCGCCCGTGTCCGGCGCCTACCACCCAGTCGGTAACCTCCTCTCGCTCTATCCTTCCACTATCTACACTGCATTTCGCGATGAATTGCGTGACATTTTTCAGCTGGAATGTTGCAGCACTTCGATCTCTAGATAAAGGCTCGGGTATCTCGTCGAATGCGGCGTCTAAGAATGACTGGCTTGGATGTAAGCTCGCGGCCTTGGGTTCACCCACATTTGTCTGCCTGCAGGAGACGAAAATATCGCGGGATATGTTGACCGAGGACGTGGCAACGCTCAAGCATTATCACGCCTTTTTTGCCCACACACATCGGGGTGTGGCACAAGGAGGAGCGTACGCTGGTGTGGTCACGTACGTGAGCAAGCATGTCGGGGTGCATGCGGCCTCGGCGGGTTTGGTGTGCTGTGCTTATGAACGCCGGAAGGGCCTGAATGACATCCCGAGCACAGTGGCTGGCAAAGCTTGCCCATTTGAATGCGGAATTTTTCGACGCATTTTTGAGGAGATAGTCCACGAGTCAGACAATTTTGAGGCCGAGCCGGTCAAGGCTGAACAAAAGAGAAGTGCAGAAGCCAGACGGAGCGATGGGGGAGACGCAGGCGAGGAAGAGGACTACGAAGGATGTATTTCGTCAGCTGAAGGAATTCTCAATATGATTCAGCCCGAAGATATACTACGCAAAATAGACACAGAGGGACGTGTGGTCATGACGGACCACGGTCATTTTTTGCTTCTGAACGTGTACGCCCCGTTCAATGGCAGGCCGGGTCGCGCTCGCTTCAAAAAAGCATTCAATGCTGCTCTTTTGGCTCGTATTATCGCATTCACGGTATCGGGACGCGAAGTGGTGCTTTGTGGGGACCTGAACGCTATCGCGGACGCAAAAGACTCGGTCGAGCGTCCCTCGGAGGAAGAGCTTGCGGCTGCTCCATGGGCCCGGTGGATGCGCACGCTGCTTGGATCGCGCCAAGCTGCCCTAGAACAAGCAAAGGGGGGGGGTAAAAGTAAGGACTCGCGGTGGGAGTGGCTTCCGAATGAATGCATGAATTGGGAGTCTGCCCCGAGCTGGCCGCTTCTGGTGGACACGTTTCGCGAGCTGCACCCTTTCCGGACCGACGCGTTCTCCTGCTGGTGCAATCAGACGGCAGCGCGTCACACAAATTATGGGCGGCGTATAGACTACATTCTTGCGTCACCGGGTCTGTGCGGCTACGCAGAGGGTCCCGGTATCGTCGCCCACTTGGAGGAGGCGGCCGTCAGACAGGAGGTGCGCGGCAGCGATCATTGTCCGGTGACTGCGCGCTTCTCTTTCTCAAAGCTTACAGATGGGTCATATCTTTCTTTGCCCTCTCCTTTTTCGGAGCGCGGTAGCGGACGCATTCTTCTCCCCCCGCTTTGCACGGGTAACTACCCCGAATTTCGAGCCCGACAGGCCGGCATTCACACATTTCTTCTGAAGCCATCGCTCAAAGTGGCCACCACTCCCTATCCCAGTGGTTGTGTTGACCAAAGTTTCAGCAACGATTTCCTGCACGAAAAGCTTAAGGTTTGCGATCCGCTATCTCCGTCAGCTCCCTCGCTTCATGCAAGCCACGAGGCTAGGGCTCGGCAGGGAGGCATGCAAGGCTCTATGGTGAAGTGCGCACGCACCAGCACAATTGGGAGGAAGCGCACCAAATCCAAATCTTCTGCAGCTCAGGTGCCGACCAAATCACAGATGACTCTGACTCATTATGGCATTGCCAGCACCAGAGCCAAAGGGGGGGATGAGAGCCGTGAAGCGACGGAGGAAAAGATGACCACTGGGACGTCCGCCTCCTTTGTTTCTTCGAAAGCATTAGCGCGTGAGCAACACTCATCTACTTTGTATGCTACCAAATCATCTTCTCTATCTTCATCTACCATGTCGGCTCCCCAGCCCGGTGTCATGCTGGAAGCCACACGACGAGAGGTCTTTTTGAGTGCCTTCCGATCCCAGAGGGACAACACCCCACGATGTCAGGGTCATAATGAGCCCATGGTCCGACGACATGTCAAAAAGGCAGATAGTGGCAACCTTGGAAGGTATTTTTTCTGTTGTGCACGGCCTGTCGGCACAGATGGAGACAAAGAAGCGCGTTGCAGAGATTTTCTATGGGAAGACAGTTTAGCAATGGGAGCAGGATTCCGGCGTGTCCGCGGTCTGGTGAAAAAAGAGAAACCTAGCAAGACGGGCGATGTGTAACCAGGTCTTTGAAGTGCTTGTGGCACGCTAGATGAAACAAGCATCAAGAACGAGAAGTACACATCCGTGGCTTGACAGAAGAGTATCGCCTTGAACAAGGATTTTAAAATGTGCATTTTTTCGGTACGCAAAAATAAAACGCAAATAGCGAAATCTAAACTGTGCTGGTCAACTCCGTGTTTCAGGCTGGAGGTTGCTCCCTAATCACGGCCGTGCCATACTGCGACCCTCCTTAAAATATCACGCAAGCGAGGAGGAGGTTGTCGCCTTCCCGGCCCCGCGCGCAGGGCAGCACCAGGTACAAAATCGTGTCATGGCAGGTTTCTATCACCTCCCCCCGCTCCTGCCCTCGCCCTGCTGCTTCTTTCTCGTAGTTTAGCTTCATTTTAATATTTTAAAACATACACTGTCCCCTATTTGAAGTTCCCACTTTTGTATTCAAAGGTGGACAGCCCGCTCAGATGTCACTATGGTTGACGCCACCAATGGGCCTTTCGGAATGGCTTGTCGGTGCCAAAGAATGCGCTGCAAATGCAGCACGGAGTTGGCAGGATGGTTTATACAAGCAGTATTTGCCTGAAAGTCACTGGATGGCACTCATAGTAATCTTAGCCGTCCTACTTTTGCCCTTAATCCTGAACATCTGGGGATGGATGCTTTGGATTCTTCTCTCGATCTTCCTGGGACTTTCCCGTACCGTTTACTCCATTTTCACGGTGTTACATGTGTTGATGGACGTGTGGGCGCTTTCAGTGATGAAAACGTGCTACACAATTTACCGCTTTCTCGCGGCGTTCCTTCTTCCTCCGGCTGCGGCCTCCACACGTCAACGCCTACTGACTGCCCGCAATGTGACTCAATATCAAACCTTGGCCGAGCAAGTGGACGCTGAAGATGGCATGTTGAGCTGGCGTGCAGATGATTCTGATCTTCCGCAGTCGGTTACTATCAAAAGTACGATCGCCAAGTTGGAAGAAAGTTTACAGGCCAAAGACACGAGCAAGCTCCAGTTTATCCTCTTGAACGGTCTACTGAAAAGGAATCACCTCGGCATTGACGAAAGGGTGAGACTATGCGTATGCCTTACCACAACATATGAAAAATGAGGCCATGCTTGAGATATGTGCATACCCTAGAAGTGTCAGCGTGAGTCCTCATTCTCGATTTTCCATTTCGGTCGTGCCTCCTTCCCTTTCCAAGGATCTGCATATTCGGGCGTTGAGCGGATCGAAGCTTCTGGTAGAGCGGTATGATAAGAAGGTGGTGGAATGCATCAAATATATCACTGAATGTCAAGAGCTAACGCGGGAGGAGAAAGTAATGTTTGTAAAGAAAGCCCGTAGGGCGCTAGGACAGACGGCGCTCATGCTCTCAGGAGGGGGCAGCATAAGCATGTACCATGCAGGTAAATTCTATTCAAGTAGCCGAATGGGCGCAGACCTTCATTGTGACCTTTCTTTGCCTTTTGAGTGGGAGGGGGAAATCTTGGAGCGATCCTTGGGTAACACAGAGCCCTACAACGGTAGGACCTGGCCCTTTCACCAACACAGTCGCAGACCTACAGATGGTGTGCCGGGGGGACGCTCCGAACGTTACCCTACTTGCATTGCATGAAAGTAAGCATACGCCCAGCTCAAAAGTGAGAGTGAAGAATATAAGGATCTCTTCCTTTCCTTCGTCCCCTGGAACAGGTGTCGTCCGCGCTTTGATTACGGAAGGCCTCTACAGGCATATCCGCGTCATTTCGGGCGCTTCCGGTGGATCCATCATTGCGGGGATGGCAGCGATCCACAATGAGAAGGAGCTCATGGATAGAGTGCTCGTGAAAGAGGTTTCCACCGACTTCAAACACAACGGCGAGATGCGACAGAAAAAGATTGTCTGGTTCCCTCCCCTCTTCGAGCAAGCCAAGCATTTCATCAAAAATGGAATCTTGATTGACAACAAAGAATTCCAACGGACATGCGAATTTTACTATGGTTCCTTCACCTTTCAAGAGGCCTTTGAGCGGACTCACAAGCATGTGTGTATTTCAGTCGCTGCTTCCACTTTGGGGGCGAGCAGTCAGGGAGGCCCCCGCCGTCTCCTTCTCAACCACATCACGACGCCCAACGTCCTGATTCGCAGTGCCGTTGCCGCTTCCTGTGCTTTGCCAGGCATCATGGCACCGAACTATTTGCAGTGCAAAGACGATCGGGGCCACGTGGTCCCCTTCGATATGGACGGTGTGCAGTACGTCGACGGCTCTCTGCAGGCCGACTTGCCTTTTCGACGAATTTCAACCCTCTTTGCCGTCTCACATTTTATCGTCAGCCAAGTTAATTTTCACGTCGTGCCATTTCTAAGAAAAATGCACAGTCCTGCTGAAAGCTCCTTATACTGGAAGCTTTTCCGCTTTTTCGACACGGACATCCGCCACCGCGTTACTTCTTTGGCTGAGCTAGGGCTTCTGCCGCGTGTCTTTGGACAGGTGAGCGCGGCTTATATCTTTGTCCGAGTACACATCTCTTCAAGTCATTCAGCGGTGATGATTTCGTAACCAGTTGATCATCACATTTGTGAATAAATGGATAGAAAAGTGGCATCCGTGCGCGTTTAACAGATCGATTTAACGCGCATGACATTTATCAAACGCATTTTCTTTCGATGAAAATATCTTGAAGCCATATAATCAGTGCTTAAAGTCCAATTTACTGATATCTCAGGATTTATCGGGCATTTTTCGGCAAAGATACTCGGGTCATGTGACCTTGACCCCCAGATTTCGCATGTCGGAAATGATTGGCCTCAAAGCGTTCCAGGTAAAGTCTTAGAAGTGACTTCAATCACCTATGAGCAAGCATGGATCACATGTTCGCATTGGCTGACGCATCTGACCTCGATCTTTTCCCCCAAGAATCCGACCGAAGCGGAGATGCGACACTACATCTTGAATGGCAAGCGGTCTGTTTGGCCGCACCTTCACCACATCAAGCACAACACATTGGTGGAAAGGGTCCTTTCGGATTCTCTCAGTAAGCTCCGTCGTCAATCCTATTACTTGGCCCTTGGCCAGCCGCACGCTGATAATAGCCCGGCAAGCTTGTCCCTCCAGTGTGCCGTCCCCAGCGGCGGAGGCTCCAACGTGACGGGCGTCAATCCCCTTTCAGGCATGGCCACGTGCGGGACCTGCTCGCCTCGGGTCGATACCAACTTTGCAAGCATGCTTCCCCCTCTGCCACCCACCAGCAATGCCATCAGCCGCTGCAGTACCCCGCGCCGGTATCGCGATGAAGGAATTTTATCCACACCCCTCCTAGTCACGGCTGGTGCTACTTTGCGGAGGAGCGACTCAGGTCGCTTCGAGGACGATGACTCCGACATGCTCGAGCCCTCTGGAACGCCTTCCTCCTCTGCCTGTGCCGCAACAGATACTCCTGCGAACGGAGGGGGCACAGGAAGTACTGAGAATCAGCGGTTTGTGAGAAGTCCCGGACGCCAACATTTTAGGATTCAGCAGCTTCAGGCTGAAAATCGTGCATTAAGGGAACGGGTGCGTCTCCTTCAACAGAGCATGGAAGCCCTTAAGAAAGCCGAATCCGGCCTATATGACCATGAAAATTTAGCCACCAGGCAAGAAAGCATCAAGGCCGGAAATCACAGTAACCGATCTTCTCTGCAATCTGGCTTGAGCTACAGTGTTGCTTCGAGTGGCAGTTATTCTGATCAAAGAGATTGCGAAACACCGAAAGCCGCCTTGCACATCTCTGATACTGTTGGCTTCGAAGAGACAGGTCCCGAAGGGCCACCGGTCGTGGTAAAAAGTATTCCTTTAGTAGAATAAAAAGTCAAGTTACAGGACAGGTTGTACAAAGTCAAGTTTCCTCATGCATTTGCGCTGTATTTTTGTATCCATGACTACACAAAGAATGATAAAGTACAATCACAGAATTTTATAACTTTGTTGTCCGGGACTATCTCTTCATGTCATGGAAAAGAAGTCGTCTCTACTGAGCTTTTCTGATTTGCTATTACGAAATAAGTACTTGACAGGCCTCTTTCAGTTTGCTGCCGTGTGCCTCCATTTTTTTTCCCATTTTCAATTTATGAAAGTCTTATTCCACACCTAACCAGCGCCCCAATTAGGTTTCCAAAGTTTAAGCGCGGGAAGGCTGGCACTTCTCGTACTTTTCAGCCCTCGCTCTGTCGCCTTTCTTCCTCTTCGCCCTCTCAGCCTCCACTTCTCATCCGGTCGGAGCCCCAAAAAACTCGAGAGGCTGGTGGGATTTTATGACGTACTTGACTATTTGATGGCAACCATTTGCCAGGGGCAACCATGTGCCAGGGATGTCAACCGGTATCATCGAGTTCACGGATGTGACATGCGCTAGGATGCCTCGTTGCGCGCTGTCCCTGTCACATTGGCAAGACCTAAAGGGGCATTATCGTCGATCATGGTCGTCGGGGAATCCTCCGAGACAGCTATCTGCGAAGGCCTCGCAGAACCACACATCACTTTGAAGCCATCCATGATGTGTAAGACAGACCGGGTGTCTGTCAGGCAAGGCACTTATTTTATGACCTCACTGTAGAGCTGACATCCTGTTTATCGCGCTCTGTTTGTGAATCTCTGTGTCTTACTCAGTGTGATTCCCACAAGGGCAAGCGCGTCGAGCGAACGTCGTTGTGATAGACGCTTCACACAGCTAGTGTGAGCTCACCGCTTGCGACTTTTTCAGATCCTTTTCAAAAGTGATACATGTTCAAGGGCCATTTTCTTGATTCTTGCTGGACCTGATGTGGAGTCCTGAGGCAAAAGAGTGAACAGCCTCACTCTGGCTCACGTGCTCTCTCGTTTCTCCTCCACCATCAATCCTCTCTCTTCGGCCCCGGCATCTGAGAAGGGAAGGAGCCTAGTGGGGGCCTTTTTTCTGTCCTCGCGTTTCAAGCACTTTAGAAGCAAAATTGAGGATTTGGAAGCACATTTTGAGTTTACATCATGAGTACACTGAGCATTCACTCGGCGCCCTCTCTCGGCATGGAGAAGCTCTGGGATAATTACGCACCGGCGGAGCGTGGGGAAGGCGCAGGCTGCGAGGAGGCTGGCGGCAGCGCGACCTTCATGGTGGAAGACGGAGGTATAATATCCTACGCTGGCATTTTTTTGGACGATAAAGAGGACTCAGACGATGAAACGAGTGATTCGTCAACAGACGCCGAAGTCGTGATGGCCCACCTGCACGCCGCGTTCGGCGGTGTCGGGGCTCCTCAAGCGAACAGCATTTTTAACACCTCTTCTGGCTCTGGCGGCACCAGCACAAGTGGCAGCACTGCCAGCATAGCTCCCGGATCTGATGGTAAAGGAGAAGAATGTAAGTAGTTGTCTCAAACAAGGGAACAAAAGTCCGGGGAGATGAGAGTTGTGATACACCCTCTAGCGCTGATATTTCGTTGCATCTTCAGACTTGTCCACGGCTTATTGAAGCCGCTGGCCCTCTGTGTTCTTCGCACTTGTGCTTACCTTGAGTTTGAATATCTGCACATGCATGTCGTATTCTTGCCACTCGACAAATTTAGGGAAGAACGCGGTACTGGAAAGCTTGGAGGACTTCTTACAAACGGAGGGAGGCATTCCTGCTGCCGGGGCAGGGGCAAACCGTCGGTTCTCGTTCGACCTCTCCAATCTTGATATGCAGACGTTGGAGCAATTGGCAGCTGGCACGACTTCAGGTTCGTCCTCTCGCCGAGGTTCCTTCAGCTTGACCCTGCTGGAGGCCGAAGGCTTCATGACCAAGTCGCCGCCGGCATCCTCAATGGCACCCTTATTGAGCAGCGGCGCCCGCTTCCATAGTGTGCCTGATAATTTGCCTGCAGGGTTCAGTCATACGCAGGAAGGATGTAAGGAACATGTAGTCTGTGACTGCAAAAAGACCCTGACCACCGCCCTGGGTGAGGATGGCGCCGGCCACTCGGTCCCGAACGCGAGTGTCTCCGCGAGCAAAAAC
>NW_005803906.1:0-8182 GCF_000240725.1 Microchloropsis gaditana
CCTCTTGTCTCCCAGCCTTCCCGACGCTGCCTTGCTCACCCTCCCCTGCTGCCACATGCCCTCCCTCGTCGTGACCGCAACCCCCCTTTGCCCTTTCGCCCCCTCTCCTCAGCTCCATCCTCTTCGATGACCTCTGGATCCGTCCCTACGGGCGCTGGCTCTACCCCGTCCACTCCTTCTTCCCCGAGGTCACCGACTTGACCAAGCAGGTGGTCACCTACGGCCCGCACGTGGACGCCCGGTAGGGAGGGAGGGAGGGAGGAAGAGAAAGAGGATGTGTCCGGCTTGGTTGCGTCCCCTTGCGTTTTCTGCGCCTGGGGTGGTGCTGGTGGGAAGATTTAACCGTGGACAACGCGGACGGACCGCCATGTTTTCTTGGTGGTCAAATTTCTCAGCCGTCGTGTCCTGGATGATGCGGGAATGCCTGACTTGCATACACAAGGACCGTTCCCCACCTTGTCCTCCCCTCCCCTCCCGCTGCATCCATGGCAACTTGCCCCCAACCTCGGGTCTTGCAAGGCCCGGTTTCCCTCACGTTTCCTCCCTGTCCTGTCCTCGTGTGACTCAGGTGGAACCAAATGGCGGCCTTCTTCCGAAGGCAAATCCTGGGGGCGGGGTCCGCCAACGCCCATCGAGACACCCAGCAGCTCTTGCAGGTGGGTAGTCTCCTCACAGGCGGGAAAGGCCTGTCAGGGTCCCAAGGACTGCTGGCTCGAGAGAGACGTGGTCCTTGACTTCCCTCCCCCCTTCCCTCTTTCTCCCACCCCACCAAAGGAGGGTTTGTCTTGACCGGTGGCTTTAACTTTACGGGTCTTGTTCACGCATGTTCTTTCCCTTTAGCCCTCCACGCAGCCGTACATACTCTTGGTGGACAGAGCAGCCTCACGTCTCTTGAAGGACAACAGCACACGCACCTTCGAAGAGATCACGCGCGTGTTGCGGGAAGAAGGGGGGCTGACCAATCTGGAGGCGGTCAGGATGGAGGATATACCAGAGGTATGGGTGGAAGGGAAGGAGGAAGAGGAAAGGAACAGAGGCTTCGCATCCCTGGATGTGGCGTAGAAAAGGCGGGTCCCACGACGATCGCGCCCCCTGCACGGCCTCCTCTTTTCTCACATTCCTTTCTTGTCTTTGCTTCCCTGCCCCCGCCGCGTTGTTTTGCAGGAGGGTCAGTTTGAGAAGGTCATGCGGGCAAGCATCCTCATCGGAGTGCACGGGGCAGCCTTGACCAACATGGTTTGGCAGCCACCCGTCGACTCCACCGTCATTGAAATAGGTTTTCAACCAAGAAAGGTTGGTGTGACTTGATAAAGCTGGACTTTGTGGGCGGGTGTGAATGTTGCCATGGGTGATGGATGATCGAAAGGTAGTTTGCTCTGTATTCGCTGGGTCCATATCACTGCTATCATTTTACCTTTTCCATTCGCACATTTCTCAGCCGGATTATCCAAACATGGCACGAGTTGTGGGTCGTGCTTACAGATATTTGGCAGCGGAAGGCGTGGAAGAAAAAATAGATCTTAATCCCATAGCCTGGAAACGAGTCTATGTTGACTCAAGGAAACTGCTTGCGGTCGTTCAGGACGTTCTGGTGGAGCGGACGGAGCGCAAAGAGTGGTTGTGTTGTTGATTACGGTAAACAATAGAAATCTCTTGATGATTAAAAGAAAAAAAGAACGAAGTAAAGCTGAAGGAGTTACACGCACGGATTGAAACAAGAAAATCCAATGGTATGCCATGGTCGGTGCCTGTACACGGGAGGTTGTGAAATTCAAAAATGGGCCGAAGCCGGAAGTCATCGTGCGCTCGTCGTTCGAAAATATTTCTGTACGCGCCACTACCACTAGTACGATGAGCTCCAGAAACGCACAAAGTCGATACTCTCTCATGTACATACTGTGCTGCTGAAACTAAGTCTTTACCGTTCTGGTGGAGACCTCCGTTGAGCATGATCTACGCTGTCACCGATATCTCTCACACCCATTTCGAGCCACTGACACCCTGCCGCCGCCCCGCCATGCACAGGGAGACTTTTCTCATCCTCGGTCGAAGATGCAGTTACATCTATATTTTCATAGTTTTTTTCTAGCCGGTATCATGATTGGCTTCTCGTTGCCTCAACCTGTAGCCTGCCAAGCGCTTCAAGGAGTGGAGAATCGCGGGTAAGGGTAATGGCGGCATCCGGACATACTAATAGAAGATGCGCGTCAAATGATGGCCAGAGAGAGATTCAGTGTGTCTATGGCAAGCTGCTACTGGCGGAGGAAGGTTATTTGGTTGTCAGGTTCCGTGGTGTCAGGAGGCGTCCTGGCCCTGAGCGAGAGGGGGAAGATTCTTAAAAAAATATTTTTTTTGAGAAGGAGAATGCTTCCTACTGTTTTCTGTTCTCCTCAAACTACCCCTTAAACACGGTAGGATGGCCGCTAACCGTGCCCTGCGGCCGCGATCTATCCAAGAAAACATAGTAGAGGGGGTGCAGCAACCACAAGAAAATCTGCTGGCAATGGATGGAGAGCAAGACTTACCTAATGTCATCGACGCGGACCTAGACATAGGTCTCGAAGAGAAAATCTCACGAATTTCAATCGATGCGGATGATCATGCTGGGACGAGGCTTGTTAAAACAGAGCAAACTGTCCAAGATGAGGCACGTCTTCGCTCTCAACACTCTTCAAATCCACGTTTCTTGGCAGCAGCGTTAGGGAAGCAAACAAATCCCTTATCACGATCCTTTCCACTAGCATCAAAAGATCTGGAAATGTCGTCAACCGGCATAAATTCCCCCACTTTATCGTCCTCCCTCGGTTCCCCGCCTATCCCCCCTCGGCGTCTTCAGCAAACCATCGAGCACCTGGCCAGACGCGCTCCGGATCCATTGGAATCTAAAGTCATGCCAAGCGTCAGTAGGAAGGAAGGAAGTGCGTGGGCGGAGACGACGCGGACAGGGAAATCTACTTTCTCACTTTTTGAGTCTGAAGAAAAAGGCATGAAAGTAAGGGAACGGGCAATACCGACGTTCCAGAAGGCGATAGAAGTGGACGCTGCAGGCCAAAGCCTTCCCACTGATCTACTCTCTGAAAGTCAATTTCTGAAAGGAAAAAGGCAAGACGGCCGCGGCTCATTGCCGACTTTGGGGAAAGCACTCGACTCGTTGGTGACAGGAGAGGATTTTAAGGGTAAAGACACCGGTGTGGAATCTGATCGGGAAGGGTTACTGAAAATGCAAGCGGGTGATAATGGACAATTTTTCCGAAACGTTGAGAAGGCGGCAACGAAAGGATCAATGAAGGCTGGAGAGTCGGTGGAGGAAGAAAAGGATATGACGGGGAAAAATCCGTTCATGCGTTTAAGATAGAAACCATCCATCAGTTGGAGGAGAATGTCAGGATGCGAATGTAAGGAACTTCGTGACAGAGGCTGCTATATTTGAAAGACAGGAGGGGGAAACGGCCAATGCGAGGCGAGGATGCAAGCCCTTCACGAACGTAGTGGTGAGGAGGTTGGTTCATCTCAAGTCTTGAGCGTCTCATAAATAAAAGCCACGACAAGAAAAGAAATGTATATCATGACAAAAACAAAGCATGAGCTTTACGATAATGTCAATATTTAATGTCGGCCTTGATAAATGAAAAACTTTTTTGGTATGTGAAGGGGCAGACGTGAGTCCTTGCGCACGCAGCAGAGAGCATGAAGCTGAGTGCCACGTTTATCACACGCTTAGCAAGACATTAAAACACATAAAAGCCCACACCTGTACACAACCAAACCAAACCCAAAATAAGCAGGGAGAAAGTGGTATTTCGGGGGAGATTCCTACAATTTCCAACTCGAAAGCGGGTCTCCAAAGTCCACATGATGACGTCCGTTTTTAAACCATGTGGAAGCAGTCCTTCTCCTTTGAATACAAAGCGACGCGTATTGTGCGACGTGTGCGTTAGGCTTGGGCCTTCTCGTGGCTTACGTTTTTGTCAGCACTCGGCGGTTGGTTTGTATTTTTCCCTTTTCCTGGGGATTGGACACCTTTTTCTCACATGGGTTTTCCCAGCTTCAACGAGGAAGGCCGACGAGGAATTACCACATGCGAGGCTCATCCAGTGTCGCCCGGGGTGGCCTTTTTGGGTTTTTTTCGACGATTTTTGCGCTTGTCCAATCCTTTTTCAATGATGAGCTCACTTTTATGCCCTTTCCGCGTACCAGCATTCAAACAGAATCAGTTCACTCACCCAACCACATTATTTAAGCACCATGCTGGCGCGTGCGGTGCTTCCAACACGCAGCGGGTCGCTCGCGGCGGCTTTCCTCAAGACTTCTTCCGCCACCATTATGCCGCCGAAACAATTGCAGGGATTATCCCGCACTCTTCAGGTTAAGTCCTATCGTCAATCGACAGTGTTTTACCGGGCAATGAGCACGACATTGAAGCCGGAGGAGAGAGCAGGTTAGTTGGACACCAGGACCTGAATCCCTTCGCGCGGGACATAACGGGTGACGTGCGGGCTTCAGCGGCTCGACTCCTGTTCCTCGCATAGCCAATAAACCCATATGAGGATGGCACCGACGCTGTGAGAAACGGTCTGCTCATTGTCTTAACACACTTTCATGCACGTGCACAGGCACTTTCACCCCGGCTGCCCCTAGCACTACGACTCAGGAGAAAGAGGAGCTCCGCGATGGAGCCCGTTCTATCATCCATTTCAAGCTCAGCCCGAACCGGCACGCGTTGAATGTGCCCAAGCTGGACCCAAAGGAGAAAGTGTGGGAGAATCCCACGCACCACAGCGTATGGACCAAGGAGGAAGTGGAAAACGTGGAAGTCACCCACTTGCCGCCTGCAGATGTGAGAGCCTCTTTTCCTCCCCCCTCCAACACACATGACGGCAGCATCTCATGTTTTGTTTCCCGCGCATCCTTCTCTCTACACCGCATAGTGGACGTCGCGCGTGGCCTACACCATTGCGCAGACCCTGCGCTTCAGTTTCGACGTGTTGGCCGGATTCAAATTCCGAAAAGCGACGGAAGACATGTATCTGAACCGTATGGTCTTCCTCGAGACCGTAGCAGGTAGGCACAGAGACATCATCTACCCCTCGTATCCTTTAATTACCACGATCCTAGGACGTGACTCTCTGTTCCAGTGCCCTCCTTCCGTCCTACACCTGCGCCTTGAGGCTTCTCCGCGCCTCTCTGTACGACACCTCTGCGTCCCCTTACTCCCCGTCGTCCCCCCGACCTTTCTTCATCTACTCACAGGGATTCCGGGGATGGCTGCGGGTATGATTCGTCATCTTCACAGCCTGCGTCGGATGCAACGAGACCATGGCTGGATCCACACCCTCTTGGAGGAGGCGGAGAATGAGCGAATGCACCTCCTGACCTTCATGCGCTTGAAGCGCCCGGGGCCCTTGTTCCGGGCCGCGGTTTTGGTGGTGCAGGGCGTCTTTTTCAACGGTAGGAACCTTCGGGTATCTTTGGGGAGGACAGGGGTGGCTTAGAGGCTGGTGGGAAAGTGTTTGATGAGGAGTCGGGAAGGGAAGAGAGGGAGGGGGGCAGGAGCGCACTTACGGGCTATGCTTTCCGAAAATCCTTATTCATCCCCTTCCCCTCATTCGCCTCCTCTTGTTCCCCTATCCATCCTGTCAGTATTCTTTCTTTCCTACCTCATCAACCCGAAAATCTGCCACCGCCTCGTCGGGCACATCGAAGAGGAAGCTGTCCGCACAGTGAGTCGAAGCCCCTGAGCCTCCCCCCTTGCGTGCCTGTCACTGCTGGAGGGGGGAGATGGAGGAAGGGAGCAGGGGGAGGGGAAGGAAGGGGTTCCAAGAGCCTTCCTTCTCGCTATCCTAGTAGCGGTAGAGGCTGCGTGTGTCTCGTGTGTCCGACGGCATCGCCCAGGGCATTACCATGACTTGGCGGGTCCTTCCCGCTATCCTGGCACGGCCGGCAGGGATGTGCCTTCTCCAAGTACATCGCACTCATTGACGCACGGGGGGCTCTGCTTTTTTTCTCGTATATACCTCCACAGTACACGCATATCATCGAGGAGATGGACGCAGGACAGCTCCCCCTCTTTAACCACGTCATTCCCCCGCCCATTGCCGTGTCATACTGGAAGCTAGGTACGTGAGAAGGGGCGAACATATTACAAGGGAAATCAAGATAAGGGCTAGGGCTAGGGCTAGGGCTAGGGTTAGGGTTAAGGTTACTGAAAGCTGGGTACGTGCATGAAGGCAGGAGGGCGGCACGGGGAATCCGTTCCGTGCAAGGTTTTTTTGGTGGGAAGGGAGGGGAAGACGAGTCGCAGGAACGTATGCTTTCATGCTGTGGCCCTTGCTTCGTTCGTCACACTGGCTTTCTGCATCTCCTCATTCATTTATGTCCGTGCTCTTGACAGCTCCCGATGCCACCTTCCGGGACCTCCTCCTTGCCATTCGAAAGGACGAAGCGACGCACCGGGAGGTGAACCATACCTTCGCGAATTTGAAGGAGAACGACGATAATCCCTTCCTAGCTGAGGAGGAGTACCGTGCGAAGATCACGACCATGGGCCAACCCACACCTGTTGCCGAGAAAAAGGCGTAGGGAAGACTGAAATGCATAGATGCGGGGGAAGGAAATGTGCGAATGGAAAAGGCAGGATTGGTAGAACCCTCTCTGCCAGGGGAAGAATGGCTTATGGAGTGTGATGAAGTACTCGTTACCATGTCTTCCTGCGCAGGGAGGAGGTGGGAAGTATTCTGTGCTTTGGGAATTGTACGGCTTAGAAGGTGGGAATTTAGAATCCCCATGAATGGTGGCAACATCCTATCAAATGTATAAGAAACGATCAATTATTCAAAGTGATATTGAACTCCCATTTGTCGTATGACTAGATTAAGCGTGGAAATCATTTTTGAAGTAAGAGGACTGTGAAGAACGAACATAAAGTGCCACAGAGACTGAGGGTAGGATTTTTTTCCTTTTCCCGCTTTCGCGTATTAACAAGCCCTTTCAAATGAAAGTGTTGCTTTCTGCTCATTTTGTCACATTTATAATGTTGGGACGACCGCGAAAGCTCGGATTCCGGTCTGGCCGCAACCCGTTACCTAGGCTCCCTGCCAACACTCCCTGTCGCATGGCCTTGGCATCAGCCAAACTTACAGAAACAGAACTTGAAAAAAAAATGCAACATGGTAGCTGGACGTCGTATCCCTTTGCGATTATGCACGGCACGGGGACATACCTCAATACACGCGGGAAGGGTAGTACACACTCTCTCCAAGCAGCAAGTTGAAGCAAGCGTTGCCTTCACCACCGGAAAAGCGACGGATTCCCGCACGGTCGTACACATGGTATTTCATATCAAGTAGGAGAGGCGAATCTGGCCTTCTCGACACGAGATGATGACGAATTTTTATTGATTGAAAGCGAATATCAATGCAAATGGAATGGGAGGTGCCAAGATGTGGATTTCATTGCCACCACGATCACAAGCCACAGCCTAAATTTGTTCTATCGGAATCGCATCGACGCTGCAGTATGGCCCCGTCTTCATTGAAGCCTTTTGGTCAAAATGGCGTCCACATCGCAGGTAGATTGCAGAGCAAAAGATCGCCTTCGTTGGTTCCACTAGGACTTCATTGGTATCGTTTCTTGACGCGTTGTTTTCTTCTCTATCCCACCTCTCCCAGGCGCCTTGACTGACGACGAAATCAAAGAGCTAGCTCCCCGGTTTCCGGCGTGGCTCTACCTCTGTTGCGACACAGGATCCGACACAGGCGCGCCCAATGGGGGTTTTCCTAGTGTTGCTCGAGGCCATGACGGGGGCAAACACGTCCATGTGCCTGTCGATCACACAGACCTCGACATGGCCTTGACGCGTCGCCTTCTAGGGGCATACACCACCCTCCTCCCTCCCACCGTGCGGAGTCCCCTCCTCATCAGTTGTCGGTCGAGCGCCCGGGCCGGCGCCGTTGCCTTGCTCTTTCATGCGTACGACGCCAAGCTCCAGGCTATGGTCAGCGCGTCTCCCCTCGTGCTGGCACCCGAAGAAGTGCTGGAAATTGGGCGCAGCGCGGGCCTCTCCTGTTTCAACAACCCCGCCTTGACCGACTGGGTAGTGGCCTCTCTATACTTCATTTTGATGGGGCCGGAACATAGGCCTCGGCCCATTTTTCGGCAGCTGTTCGAGGCAGAGTCATGCACC
>NW_005803906.1:8192-8540 GCF_000240725.1 Microchloropsis gaditana
CCTCCCCCCCTTCCTCCCCCGCTTCCTCCCCCCCTTCCTCCCCCCCTGCCTCCAAACTAGCACGGATCAATTCGTCGTCCAAGGCCAAGCGCAGAGTCTCCCGTTGCGCAGGAGGGAGGAGGTTCCGCAAACGCCCTTCCAACCGGGCTAGGGAAAGGCTCGGTCCGGCCGTGGAAGTTTCTAGAAAGGGGAAGTTGGGAGGGAGGGTGGCGGTGCTTCGGGTCGAGCCGACGTCTTTCCCTTGCGGGTAACCTGTCTGTCGTGACAAACGTGCTGTGCCTGGTGGGGATGCTATCACTCCTTGCAAAGAAGACGTGTTGGAGGGAGAACTTCCTCGTTTTGCTTCCT
>NW_005803906.1:8577-9853 GCF_000240725.1 Microchloropsis gaditana
TCCTCCTCCTCCTCCTCCTCCTCCTCCTCCTCCTCCTCCTTCTCCGTCCTCCCCCGCATTCCCGTCCTCCCCGACCACCCTTCTCCCACCCCTTTTCTCCTTCGTGCCCCTTTTCCTCCTACTCTGCCCTCTTTGGGAGGGAGAACACGCCGCCATTTCACGTCTCTCGGACCCATGATCCTGACACCTGGTTGCACGGGGGGTAAGGAGGCTTCTATATCCTCCAAATTGAAGACTTGAGCCCACGCATGCTCTTCGTCCAGTTCGCTGGCCGTGTGCCCTCCCCGGGCGATTCTTCCCGCATGATGACTTTGGACGGAGGCGGGGCGATGGCCGTCGTTTCCAGCCTCCTCTTCCTCCACGGGGCCTTCAAGGAGGGCGGCCTCCGGAGACAAGGGCCCCCAAAACGACGACGATGGCACCGCCCTTTCCCCGTGATGTTCAGGATGCTCGCTGGAGGAAGAAAAGAAGAGGGAGAGCGGAGAAGTGGCGTTCAGAAAGCCCTGGCTGGTAGGAGACCAGACGGACGGAGGAACGTCGACTATCCCGTCCTCGGTATTGCCTTGGCTAATGCCGCCAGCAGGCCCTGGCAACGACGGCAAATCTCCGTGCACTGGAGACGTGGAGGCCACGTCTGGAGCAGCAAACGTCATACGGAGCTGTGCGTGACCGAGTGAGGGAAGAAAAGGCGTTAGATTTGTTTCGGTGCCAACGCCCAGCGCTTTGTACACAGGTCCAGGGGGGTGGGGAGGTAAACATGCAGTCGATCATCACGTCTCGCGCGATCAAAATAAATTCTTCGATACTGCCGCAGCACATCCACTTGCTGTTGTCATGGAGAGAAATTTAACAGGGGACGGACGTGCAACCAAGGGCTTTATAAAGAATTGATGGGCACCGAAGTAATCGTGTGGACGACTCGAGCAAAGAGCGGCAACAAGCCTGCCGGGGCTTTCCTCTTCCTCCTTCGCTTTTCTTAAATCTCCATTTTTACGATAACTCGCGTCCACTCACCCTTTCCTTTAGGCGTCGAGCTGGCAGGCACAAAAGTGTGCGAGCTGCGGTCAACAGCCAGCGTGGTTGGGCACCCCATCGTCCGCACAAGCCGTTCCTCCCTATTTATCCCCTCAGCCCCTGCTTTCTCCTTCCTTCCTTGACCGGTCCAAGGCGGGCACTGGAGATAAAGGCGACCATGGCCTCCTTACCTTTCCGTTTGTCTGGCGGAGGCAACAACAACGCGAGGTACGCCCCTCTTTCTACCACCACTTTGTCGGAC
>NW_005803906.1:11452-14666 GCF_000240725.1 Microchloropsis gaditana
CCAGGTCCTGGCCGTGTCGGTGGTGGGTTTCAGCAACTGCCTCTATATGCTCTTCCAAGAGGACATCGAGCGGGAGGACGCCCAGGGCGTGGACAGCCCCATCCGTACCAGGTGAGAGGGGAGGAAGGAGGGGAAAAGGGTAGGAGGAAGGAGGGAGGGAGGCTCTAATCCGGGCCTGCCAACGGCATGGAGGCTTGCATGCTCCACCTTTGCGTGCCCCATCAAAAACGAAACCCAATCTTCACCATTTACTCGAGCTCTCCCCTCCTTCCCCTCCCTAGCTACGGCTCCCTCTTCCACACGGCCTTGGTCCTCTTCGCGGCTCTGAACAGTAAGCTCCCCGCTGTCCATGCATTTTCTCCTCTTTCTCGCGTTCCCGTCCTCTACCTTACCCTCTTCTCCTTCCTGCCTCCCTCGCTCCCTTCCCTCCAGGCAACCTTGACTACCAGCCTTTCAACGCCTCCAACTTCCGGGTATTGGCCTCCCTCATCTACCTCTTCTACTGCGTCTGCAATACCATCATCCTCCTTAATCTCCTGATCGCCCTTATGGGTGACTCCTACGACAAGATCCAGGAAAATGCGCAAGCCCAGGGCCGATACGAGCAGGTCAGAGGAAGGGGAGGAGGGGGAAAAAAGGAAGGAAGATAAAGAGGGAGCCGCCCAAATATTAACATGCCATGCGCATTCATCTCGATAGGCGGTATCGGTGTTGGAGATAGAAGCCATGCTTCCTCAACGCATATTGCAAGACCCGTGCTTCTTCCCTAGGTAAGCTTCTTTTTGTGTGCACTCAGACTGTTCATTAATTCTTCTTTTTCTTTCCTTTTCAGCTCGCTTCCTCATCGCGTGCACTTCGTTTCGTACAAAACTTTTTAAAATGTCTCAATGATACTTTCCTTTTTTTTTAAAGTACAAAGCATCATTAATTTGATATTTAATCACTACTTCCGATTTGATCTCGATGTGTGCAGCTGTGAAGAGCGCTGTCAGGGAAAGGAGGCAAGGCCCGGATATTCGTGCCCTATATCGTGCATTTTTACTCTCCCCATTTAGGAACTTTATTGATTTAAGCATCCCTGTCGTTTCCCCCTTTTCCATCATAGGTGGGTACAAGTCTTAAGGCCGAAGCCTGGGACCGACGGTGGCCTCATCCAAGATGCTGGAGACCAATGGAGCGGCCGTCTTCGGCAAATATACAAGAAGATAGAACAAAGCGAAAAAAGGCTGAGTCAAGACATTGAGGGCTACTTTGACGTGGCAGGGGCGGAGGGGAAAGAAGGAGCGGAAAGAAAATTGGTGGAAAAGAAAGGACTGGCGCAGCGCATGACAACCTTGGAGGACAATGTGGAGGGCTTGCAAGCTAAACTCGATCAAGTCTTGGCACTCTTACAGTCAGCAGTGCAGGAGGTGGATACGACGGACGATGAAGCGGAGGATGAGCATCGAACATCTGGATGAAAAAAAGGAGAAAAGTTCTGAACAGTTGGTGACAACTTTCTACTTCCATGTCATGACTTGTTGCCTAATTTGTCCACAAAGTACAATTAGTTCTCCATATGTATAAATTTTGTTGTAAATAATTTTGAAGATATTACTTTATTGTTTCCACATCTCTTCATGCTATGGGCACGCAGTACACCCCCTCGTGCCAGCTTTCAGGGGGAGGTCAGGTCGAGAGACTAAATACCCCATCCATTCTCGTCACACAAGTCGTAGCACACTAATTGCTTACATCAGCGCGTTTATTTTTCATGCCGTGAGTGAGGACACGCGCCCCGTGTTTCAGTGCATGCTAAGAGAAAAAGCTAGCGTCTTGCCGAAGGAGGAGCAAGAACTTGAAATTTTGAAAAATCGTTAAATTTCAAGCTCTCCGCCGGTTTGAGGAGGGAAGTGGTTCATGAGGGGACACGTTTGTCCCCTGGTTTGACGGAGTGTGTAGATGATCTGTCTGCGATTTACCCATGTGATATAAGACATCAATAGTATCCTTTTAGGCATAGTCTTTATCAGGGCGATCATGGATGGGACATCGACGAGACGTGTTTGGGATTGAAGTTTTCTCCTGACGCAGGGCATCGAAGGAAGTAGTCAAGTAATTCGATAGCACGTAACGATCCGCATACAATTTCAACAGGATTAAATATAGAATGCAGGACATAGAAACGACGACCATTTAGCATGGGGGAGAAAGACAACACCACCGGGGCACTTCTGTCAGCAAGTCTCAAGTCTCCAGCCATGTTCCGAGGTGCCGAGGCCGCGGGCAGCTTACGGCGCCAAAGGGCTTCTTCGACGTCTTTCAAGAGCTCCGCTCATAATGAATCATCACCTGCAAAAATAAATTTACCGTCATCGTCCTTATCTGCGTTTGAGGTGGATGATCGGCTGGGAAAAGGAGCCTTTGGCGTCGTACATCGGGCTCGGCGGAAGCAGGACGGGAAATGGTACGTCATCAAAACCGTTTCCCTGGGCGAAATGGAGGAGGGGGCCCGCTCGGAGGCAGTAAATGAAGTGCATATCCTTGCCTCCATATCCTCCCCGTACGTGGTCAAATACTACGACTCATTCGTAGAGCGGGAAGAACTGCACATTGTAATGGAATACTGCAATCGCGGGGACCTTCAACGCATCATCCACAAGCTGAAACGGGAAAATTGCCGAAGCATTGCCGAAGAAAAAATATGGGCCATCTTTGTTCAGGTGGCCCTGGGCCTGCACCACCTCCACTCCCGGCAGATCTTGCACAGGGACATGAAAGCGGCCAATGTCTTCATCCACAAGGACGAAGCCAGCGGGCGCCAGCAGGTCAAAATCGGGGATTTGGGCGTGGCAAAGCTGCTCAACACGAAAACCACCCTGGCCACTACCATGGTCGGGACCCCGTACTACCTTTCCCCGGAGCTCTGCCGGTCTCAGGCCTACGACGCGCGGTCGGACGTCTGGTCCCTTGGTGTCCTCCTCTATCAATGTTGCACCCTGAAGCTCCCTTTCGACGCAGACAACCCATACTTGCTCATGACCAAGATCATCGAGGGGGAGTACGAAGCCCTTTCCTCCAAATATCTGAGCACGTCCCTGGTCAAGCTGGTGGAACGGCTCTTAACGGCCGATCCGCAACGGCGGCCTTCCTTGCAAAACATTCTCAGCCTTTCTGACGTGCAAGCCAAATGCCTCGCCCTCGGTCACGCCCTCCCTCCCTCTGTTCCCCCAGT
>NW_005803906.1:18378-18527 GCF_000240725.1 Microchloropsis gaditana
CCTCCCTCCCTCCCTTCCTTTCTTCATCTTGTTCCTCTCCATAGTGCTCCCCTTTGTGGCATCCCTCTCCTCCCTTCCTTCGCCCAATCCTTCCTTCCTTCTCTCCTCCCTTCCTTTGCCGCCTTCTCTCTTCCCTCTCTCCTCCAGCC
>NW_005803906.1:19435-19779 GCF_000240725.1 Microchloropsis gaditana
GGGAGGGAGGAAGGTCCGGACGTGGAGGTCCCTCCTTACTCACCTGTGAGTCCCCCTCTTCCCTCCCTTTTGCCTTCCTCCCCTTCTTTCCTCCCCCACAGGGTGCGCGCGTGTACTGCTCCTCCTTCTTCCGCCTCTTCGACCTCCTGACCCTCTCCGCCACCTATGCCTCCCTCGCCCTCCGCTTTTTCCTCCGAGAAGACGAGCAAGACCTCCGGACGCTCTACCACCTCCTCTCAGGTAAGCGGTGGGGCAAGGGAGGGCCACGTCGCTCTTCATTTCCGGCGCTGGTGGGCTGGGGCCCTCTTCTCCCCGTCGTCCCTCCCTCCCTCCTTCACTCCTTC
>NW_005803906.1:19952-25038 GCF_000240725.1 Microchloropsis gaditana
TATCCTTAGAGGGAGGGAGACGAACCTTGCTCAACCGCTCGCTCCCGGCCAGATCGACCAAAATCAGGCGGCCGGTGGAAACGATGCCCGTAACGCTGTCGGTTGTGAGCACGGTGGTCAGGAGGAGGGAGTGGGAACGGGAGGACGCGTGGTTCGCTCTCGTGGCTGCGACGGTGCGATGGCGTTGGCCCATGCGAATGATTTTATGGATGGCCGCCGCCGAGTCCACGGGCAAGGACACCGCCCCGGGCAGGTAGACGCCTGGGGTGGAAGAGGGCGGAAGGCTGCTAGATTTGGAGTTAAGGTTATTGCTCTTGCTGATTGGCGGGGCGGTGGCGGAGCTGCCTTTGCCTTTGGCGTCGGCTGGTTTCGAGGCGGTAGTGTCCTTCCGGTCGTGCTCCTTGGGCTTGTTCTTGTTGCTGGTGTTCTGGTTCTTGGGGCGGCTGCAATTGACAGAGGGCTGCTGTTGCTTCACTTCTAAGGTCGGAGGCTGCCATAGCTTGCGCGCCGCCACAGCGGCCTGATAGACCGGGTCTTTGCTCTTCTCCTTGCCTGGGGCTAGGGGTGGAAGGGGCGGGGGAGAGGCGAGGAGGTCTCGGATCGTCTCGTTGTAAATCTCCACCATCGAGACGGACACTTGGACAGTGGCCATGCCCCCCGCCTCTTTTTCCTGCTTGAGCCGGAACAGCTCTGCCAAGGCCCGGGGGTTGACGCCGGCCCCGGACGGCAACTCCCCGTCCTCTGCCGGGGACGCGGAGGGGAAGGGCGGGGCGGAGGACAGGGAGGGATCCCCTTCCCCAACCTCCTCTGGAGTGGCCGGATCAAGCGCCGGCGCCGACGCAGGCGCGCCAGGCTCCCCGCCCGGCAAGGATTCTTGCGCGCCTTCCATAGTGAAGGTCTTGCCGGACCCGGTCTGTCCGTACGCGAATATGCACGCTTGGTAGCCGTCCATGGTGCTCGTCACCAACGGCTGGACTTCGGCCCATATGCCCGCTTGGTCGCTCTCCGGTCCGAGCACCGCGTCGAGCTCAAAGATTTTGGCGGCGGCGGCCGGGCCCATTCGGTCCGTCCGGACACTGACCTGGTGGCGTTGTGAGGGGAAGGAGGGAGCATCGAGAGGGGAGAAGGGAGGGGGAGGGGATGGATCAGTGAATTCCGGCAAGAGGGGAGAAGGGAGGGATCGAGGGAAGGGGAAGGGAGTGTGCCTGTGCGAGGCTTGCCAAGTGGGATGGTGTTTGCCTGGAATTACACACACTTCTAGGCATGGAAAAAGATCGGTGACGGACCTCCGTGGGAGAAGTAACCGCCACCCCCAGTTCCCCCCCTTTCCCGGAGGGGGGGGTCGGGGCGGAGAGCGGGGGCGAGGTCGAGGTGGAGGACGAAGACGATGCCGGCGGGCGCACCCGGCAGAGTACCCGGATGTTTCCCCGCAGCTCTTGCAAGGCGTTGAGGAGCTCCCGTCGACGGGCTGTTTCGTTCCTCAGGCTCCGGCTCAGTTCCTGGGCCCGGTCCTGTTCTCTTTCTAGAAGCTGGAGCACTTTCCCCCCCACGACCCGCACCTCCGCCTGGCAACCCCTGAGCATGTCCAGGGCCTCGCGCCGCATGTCCTGGACGACGAAGGCCCGCAACTGACCCAACTGGCGGAGGCTGAGTTCTCCCAGCCGGTGGCAGCGGGCTGTCATCTGCGTGCCCCAGGTCTGGGCGGCTTCCCACTTGGCTTGGATGCTAGCAAGACTCTTATCCACAGGGGTACGGTTGTTTGGACGTAAGGGTCCCGATGTCACCACATTCTCCCCACGGCCTTTTCCTACCCCCTCCACGTCCTCCCCAGGACTGCTCCCGCCGGGGCTTGTATCGGGCACGGGCCCTTGGGACGGCTCCGGGCAGGCACAGGCTGGGTCTCTAGGCTCAGCCTCCGCAAGGCCGCCGCCTTTGACTGCCAGGCCATGGTCTTCCTCGCCCGTAGTGGGTGCCGGCGTCGCCGCGTCTGTGCCCGGCGTGGTCTCCTCCACGTCCATCGCTGCCACGGGCCCGGGGCCATCGTCCTTCGGCGCAGGACGCGGTGCAGGGGAGTCTGGCCCCACCACGGTCTCCTCCTTCCTTCCTGCTACGCAGTCGTCGGGCCGAAATTCGCTGTCCGCTGCAGACAAGGCGATAGTCTCGATCCTTTCTTCCCTCCGCCGGGTACCCGGAGTCTCGGGCCCCGTGCCTGCCGGGGGCGACGACGAGGGAAGGGAAGGAAGCATGGGAGGTTGACCACCTCCGTCATGCATCCTACCTGTTCCTCCCGCCTCTTTACTCTCCGATTGCTCCGAGAGCTCTAACGGGTCTGGGGTGGTCTCGCCAGGCGGGGCCCCTGCCCGAGTCATGTCCTCCCCCACAGGGGCAGGCGCCGCGGTGGGGGAAGGAAGGCACGAGACCACGGGCTTCTGGCTCCGATCTGGACGGTCAGTGCTCGACCTTGCCGGGGCGGGCTCAGAGCATTGGCTCGTCTCCCGAGACCCCTGGCCTCCAGGCACCAGCCCTCTGCCTGTCTCCGGCATCAAGCCGGACGCGGCACCCGTCGCGCCTAATTTCGAGGTCGTTGCCTCCGACTCAGCCCCAGGCTCCCATTTACTTTCCAATCCCTTGGCTTCCGGGTCACTTTCTACGCAGGGACCAGCCTCCACCGGGACCGCCGCTGGGAGCACCATCGAGGAAACGGGGTCCTTTCCCTGCTCGGACGTGCCTGCCGTGTCGTGGAGTGGGAGGGATGTACCCTCCGTTGGCGGTGAGACGTCACCAGGGGGCCTATCTGGTGAGCTGAGAGGTGCATCGGCAGAGAGAGGAGGGCCTTCGGCCTCGATATGCATGGAGGAGGCTTCTGCTGCCAAGGGGAGAGGTGTCCTTGCAGGGACACCCGGCTTTGTTTCCACCTCATCCACGCCTCCAGTCTCCCTTTTCATTTTTGTGGCGGAGCGCAATTCCATGAGAATGACTTTCTATCGCGAAGTAATCGAAGGTATGGAATGTGTGCACGCTGCGGACGAGTAGAAGGCTCGAGACGAGAGGGGTATGCACAACGCACACAACAGCCTACGCCACACGTGCCTTCCTCGGCACTGACGTCGTACTCTTTTCCCGCTTCCCTCCGTCCAAGAGGGAAAACTCTCTGTATGTGTTGAAGAGGAGACAATTATGTAACACAAATAAAAGCACACAGCGAAGAGTCCTGGTGATCTGATACCTGCGGGGTACCCTTGGCGGACTGGAAGCAACACCCAAAAAACACTACGATTCACCACGCCAAGGACACCACAAGCAAAATACCCACTCAAACATGTCATCACTTGCTGTGCGAGGTGCAAGAGGCAAGAAACGCTTTCCTCCGGTAGTATCAGTGGCCATGCGGCAGGCCGACACTCTCCCTCTTAAGGTCCTTGATATATCAGAGACTTCGCTTCGCGAGCCGGAACATGTCCTTGCGCCATCGCGTACATATAGATAAAGCGCAAGCACGCCATGCTGATGCACACACGCGTACCATCCACGACTTTCTCAAAAGCTACCTGGCGCTGCAACGATGCGTCTTTCATCTCGTGGATTTTTAGTGTTTATTGAGGGCAATGTGGGCCGTCGCCCAAGAAAGTTGGCGAGGTCCAGCATGTCAATTATGGCAGGTACTTCCCACCTTCACAAACGCATTTTTTTCATTACATGCAGCTCTGGCATGGAAAATATAGGGCTTTTAGTCTGCATGTAGGCTAAATCGGGATGATGCATCGTTCCTGGCATCGAATTTGTGGTCTTTGGAATATGGCTCGACATGTCCATGCATGCATCCTCAAAGTATGACACGACACGACACCCCAACATAGACTTTAGCTGTACATACAGGCGTGATCAGTCACAATTTACATAAAATATATACATTCGTTTTATCGCAGGAGACGCTTGGGTGTACGCAGGGAAGGAGAAGGAAGAAAGCAGGTTTTACAGCATAATTTAAGCTGTCGATGCCCCTCCAACCGCTTTCCTCCCTCGCCCGCCCGGCGCAGGAAACAGGCGACTCTCAATCTTTCCTACCTACATCACCTTCCTCCCTCTCCTCGTCTCCGTCGCCCTTCCGCAAACGGCGCACAGGGTTTGGCAGGTTCGAAATTTCTGTAAGTATGGGGCTGAGTGTCGAGAAGGTCGCCTCGCCTCTTTTTGTGACGAAAGTTTCGGGCAATCACACTACCATTGCCTTTTCACACCTCCTTCTTCCTCGAATCATATCCTTAGAAACACCTGCACGCCTACAGGCACGGAAAATTAAGCAAGGAGGAGCTGTGCAGCTACCTGAAAATCCATCGGCACGACCTGCTGGTGGAGGACGCGGGGGAGGGCAATATCGTGCATGGTAAGGGAAAGGAGGGGCAGAGAGTCGACGACGGGATGGCTCCTGAAGGATGGAGAATGGAATGTACACGAAGGGCAGGACAGCGAGGGTGCGGGGGAAGCTGTGGCATGCTTTCGTTCCTCCCCAAGGCTGCGTCCTTATCTACGTATGTCCATGCTGCAGGGCTGATAAGAAAGGGCCACACGCGCGCCCTACTCCAAGTTGTGCTTCCGAATATTCCCGAGGTAACATGTGGGAAAGGCGGAGGGGCCAAGCAAGGGATGCTCTGGCCTCTGTCGGTGCCGGAAAGGGCTGGGGGGGCTCATCGCTTGCTCGGGCATCGCCTTTTTTCTTTGTTTCCTTTGGATCTTCTGCCTCCCTGCGCTTCATGTTTATGAATTCTTCTTTGAATCTCCTGCCTCTCACTCTTCCCCTTCTTTACTACCTTGCTTTACCTCCTGTCTCCCTCCCTCCCCCTTGTCTTCTCCCCTTGCCACGGCTTCCGCCTTCCGCATGCGGGGCATGCTCACTCTCTTTCCCCTTCCTTCGTCCTTCCAGGACAAGGAGTACCCAAGCTCCGCCGATCGACCCTCTCGGTCCACACCCCACGCCCTCGCCCCTGCCTCACCCCGCCCTCTCTCCCTCCTTCCCGGGTACCCAGGTCGTGCTGGCTCTGGAGCGATCGCGCGCGGGGGACGGACAGAGTGGCGTCACCCTACTGCGTCG
>NW_005803906.1:25420-28875 GCF_000240725.1 Microchloropsis gaditana
TGGTGGCGTTGTGAGGGGAAGGAGGGAGCATCGAGAGGGGAGGGGAGGGCCCGGTGGGACCTTTCATTGGCAGCAACCGCCGCTGACGCCTCTGCCATCACATGACATGCCTGAGGAAAATGCACCCGGGCACACGCGCCCAGGGAAGCAACCGCTGGAGCCACGTCCTCCTTCCCTCCCTCCCTTCCTCCCTCCCTCCCTGCCCACGGACCGCCCCCCGACCTACATCTTAGCCATTGACACCTCGGTGTACACTAAAAACCGGGCGTTTCGTCTCCTTTACTCCCGAAAATTCGGAAAAAGTGCCACCTTTCAGGTCACGCCCGCGAGTCTTCAGAGCTTTCTACCTCATGGCTCCTGTCCTTTATGCCCCCCTCCTTTCTCCCCTCCCAACTCACCCGAGGAGTGGCTCCTGGCTTCCCTCGTCGTCCCCTACCTTCCCTGCGGGCACCTCCCTCCCTCCAATTTCATCATCCTCCCCGAGACGAGCACTCCGACGTCATATTACAAACTGGGCGGGGGAAGCTATCGACCTTCCGACGGCAGCGATGCCGGAAAGGGACGCTCGGCGCCCTCCCACCTGGCCTTCGAAGCCGAGGAGGTTGGGAGGCCCTCCCCTTTCCCTGAGCTGGATGCCTACGTCCAGGCCCACCACATGGCTCACGGCGGGGTCCAGGGTGTGATTCGTGGCTGGCAATACGCCTACAGCAGCCGCAGCGGGGCCCTTGCACCGACTCAGGCACGCCAGGGAGAGGGGACCCTACCCCCGACTTTCCTGCCGTCCAGCATGCTGACTTTTCAGGTGGGCGGCAACCGTTGGTGCCACCGGATCGGCCGGGCCCACAAAAGCAACCACACGATGGTTGTCGTGGACTTAAGACGGGGGTGCTTGTACCAGCGTTGCCATGATCCTGACTGTCGCACGTACAAGGGGCCATTGCAATGGTTGCCAAAAGAGTTGGTGCCTGCCCCCGACGTCCTTGATTCCGTTGAGTTCGAGGCGGCTTTGGCGGATGCATGCGCAAAAGCACCGGAAAAGTGGGGAGGACGCATGTAAATTTTTCAATAGTATTTCCGACAGAAGAGAAAGAAAGCTAGGTACAGCCCCCATCTGCTTGGCGTGACCTGTCCTTGAGCCCAGAGGATGGGGTCCACCCCTCGTCACGAACACAAAAAGTGTTGGGCATGTAGCTCGCACCTAGGCATAAGGAGTACTCACTTCCCCTGCAAAGCGGTGATTCGTTTATTTCTTTCAGTTGTGCATCAATTACTTTTGCCCGCGACAAATTCGCGTGAATAAGGAAACATCAGGGTCTTTCCTACCGCCATCGCCCTCCACCACTCCCCTTGTCGTCCGAATGCCCCTTGCCCGCGTTCTCGTTAAATCGTGTAGAGCCAGCGCCAGGCGCTGTATTGACGCCGTTGCCGCTGCTCCAGAGTACTCGCTCCTTCGTCCTCTCCACACTGCATCCCACGGCGGCCGTGCCACTGCTTCCACCCCCCAGGGTCTTGTACGAGGGAACAGAGGGGACTCGCGCCGCTGCCTTCCGCATAGGCGCGGAGGAGAGTGCGCTCGTCGGTCCTGAAGAAGTCGACGTGGGCCCTGAGGGATGCATGACCCGAGCCGGCATGCCGAGGGGCGCATAGCCACTCCCACCGGCCACTCCGTTGGGAGCATTGTGGTTGCTGCCGAAGCTAGCATTGCTGTGCATCATCAACGGCCGGGGGTTCTTGGTCGCCGGGGCCGGGACCGATTTGGACGTGCTCGTCGCCGGATGGCCGTGGCCCACTTGGTGTCCCAGTGTGGCGGGAGCCAGCAACTCTGGCCCCTCCTGCTTTTTGAAAGGGGTGGTGCGGTAGTGCGGATGCTGGAAAGAGGCCTCGACGCCGCCTTCGGCTCCGTCTGGGCCATTCTCCTCCCTTTCGCCCTCCCTGGCAGGTCCAAAGTCCGGGTCGCCTTCCAGGATGTCCCCCTCTGTGGGCAAGCGGGGGCCCGGGGATGGAATCATAAAAGTGACTTTCTTCTGGCGTTTCGTGGGCAAGGCCTCAGGCACAGCCTCAATATTTCGCTCAGAATTGGATTCCCAAGGACGGAAGGGGGTCGGGGAAGACAAGATTGCGGATGGGGAGGACAAGTTTTGCGTAGGAGTGGGCCCGGGGCTACCTTCAGGCTCCGCCACCGCCCTTGATCTCTTCAACGAGGTCGAGTCGCTGGCATCAGCCTCCGTGCAGGGAGCGGCGAGGTCTCTGTCAGATACAGTGCCGCCGCGCTTCTTGAGGTTGTCGCCGTCCGTGTTGGCGGTAGTTTCGTGGCTGTGGCTGTCATTCCTGACGCCAGTGCTGTGATTGCTGCTGCCATCGCTGCTGCTGCCGTCCACACTCTTGACGTGAGCGCTATCCCCTCCCATTTTCACGCTAGGCACGACTTTCGTCAAATCTTCGCGCTCGCTCTTCTCCCCTCGCTCCTGCCCCATGCGGCAGTTACTTGTCTCACCCCCTGGCCCCGTTTTCTCTCTGAGAACCCTTTGGTCCCGTACAGCAGCAGCAGCTACCGCTGTGGCCGGGGCTGCTGCTGCTGGTATACCTGCTCCTGGATGGATCGCTTCTCGGATCGTGTCTCGTTTCTCTTTCCCGACGGGGACACGGCGCGGGGTCGTGTTGGTCAAATTTGTCCGGGCAAGGGAGGGTGGGGCCGAGGTTGCTGCCGCTAGCTGGGCTTGGAGTTTCCCCTTCTCGATCATCAGCTCCTCCACGTGCATTCTCTGCTGCTCCAGTTCCAAATGATGCTCCTCTTTCAGGCGATGGGCCGCATGCCGGGCCGCCTGCCATTGTCGATGCGCGTCCTCCAACGCCCGTTCGTATTTTTCCTTCTCCTCCGCCCATTGCGTGGCTTGGTCTCCGTGTGCCTCTTGCATATGGGCCACGGCCAGGCCCATATGTCCTTGTTCTCGCTCGGCCGCCGCCTGGGCCTCCCGGGTCTCGTGCAGCTCTGCCTGCAATTTCGCCATCTCCTCTGCTAGGAGAGCTCTCGCAGCTTCTGCTGCCTTGGTTTCTTCCTTCGCTTTCAGGACAGCTTCCTTGTGGGCGCGGGTGTCGAGCTTCCCGCCGTGCGCCTTGGCGGCGCCCAGGATGACGCCATGGACACGCTGCGCAAAGGTGAGGGAACAGAGGGATTCACTGCTGTCCTCCTCATCAGGGGAGACACACACGACCATCAAACACTTGTTCTCCGCCCCCAGGGCGTCTTGCAACAGGTACGTGAGCTTGGAGTTACGGAAGGGGATGTGCTGTTGTCCGGGGCCCCCGTCCTCCTTCCCGCCTTTCCTCCCTCCCTCCTGACGGGCCCGCAAGGCCTGGATGACGTCCCCGAGTGCAGAGAGACTCTTGTTGATGTTTTGTGCCTCTTTTAAAGCAACCCCCTCAGCCCCCGTCTGGGTGGGGAAAGGGAAAGAGGA
>NW_005803906.1:30240-32476 GCF_000240725.1 Microchloropsis gaditana
GAGGGAGGGGGAGACCCTGGGGGAGGTGGTGGCGTTCGTGAAGGAATGTGTTGGCTCGGGGATAGACACACAGATCACGGCAGTGGCGCGGCCTGACGTGGATGTAGAAGCTGTGCGGTCAATGGCGAAGGGGGTGGGTGCAAGCTTCCGGGAGCGACCCTACTTCCCGTGAGGGAAATAAAAAGTTTGAGGGTGGAGGAAGGGGGGTGTGGGGGGTTGAAGGGAGGGAGGTAGAGGGAAGGATGGGGGGAACAAGCACGCGGGGGGGAAAGAGACTTCTTAGCGTGTGCGTATGGTTTCTCAAATCTTGCGTGCAAGGGCTGGGGGAAGGAGGGGGGAGGGAGAACAGGAGGGGGAGACGCGGAGGAGGAGCAATGGCTGCGGAAGTTGCGAAACGGAGCCTGGTCAGGACCAAAGATGTGGGATCTCTGTGCTGTCAAATGTACAGGCTCCGTGACCTCTAATCTTTGATATCTCCATGTGTTACTGCCCATGGTAAAGGGCAAGAGGTTAAATCTGAACATGTGGAAGCAGGAAGAGAAAATGCAGGCGGGAGAACGAGGAACAAGTGGATGAAAAGGGATTTCATGGATATTTATGCTTAACATGTAAAGACTGCAGAGGCTGAGCGGGTGGTAATGGCAAGAAGAAAGAATAAGGGGGACATGCAAAAATGGCTCAATTTTCTCTGGCTTGCTTTTCCTTTCATGGGGAATCTGATTGTTGCGTGGAAAAAATGTAACAATTCGGTGCAAGAGAGCGTCTTGCTAAATCGGTCTATGTTACCATCATTTTCTCTCAGACTTGAAACTTCCATGAGGCATGCGGCGAGCTTTGTCATATGGGTGATATGGATGAAGACTCGATGATTTCTTCGTCGGGCACGAGTAAGGCCTTCGCCCAGCACATTGTTTCCCCCGGATTTAAAAAAATGTCTCGACATGATTGCAAGCGAAAACATTCGCAAGACAGATGTGAGCTATCACGGCGTTTAGTTGGAGGCCACAGTGTTCTTTCTTCTCCCCCCGGCTACTATTTTGCCTCGAAAGTTGTTCCCTCTCCCAATACCGAAATTACGATTGACTCATTCTTGAATTCAAAAAAGAGTTATGCCACTAGTTCAAACCTGTCATCACGCATTTGATTTGACGTGCATATTCACTAGATGACGCCGGCGTCCTTTTCCTTTCTCCCTATAACCTCCTGCCTCTCAAAGCAACATGTAGTTCCTTACACTATGCAGACAATATGCCCTCGAACAAATAAATTTTTCTTTATCCCATCGATCCTGGCAGTAATACCCTTTTCAAATACTGATTTGGCACACGTATTCTTTCAGCATGTCCACAGTGCTCGATGCATTTCCCGTCCGTCGCGAAGAGGTAACTTTTTGCCTCGATGGACTCCCGTGGCCCTAGTTGCTATTTCAGGTGGGTTTTAGCGACTAGAGCGATGCTTCCTGCCTACGCGCATGCCCTCCATAATTTCGTCAGACAAAAGCGTCAATGCCGCCACAACACGTCCTTGGCATCCCGGCAGTGGATGGAGGGAGAAGACGCCCGGCGTGCTTTGCATCTGCATACGCCTACATTGACAAAGGGAAAACTTGGTTTGTGACGGCCTTCTCCACCACACATGACAGCCTCATTCCCTGTGAGGGCCCATCCTACAACTACTCGGGGTCACGCCACGAAGAAATTGTGGGCTTAGTGGAGGTGACCTTGGCTACGACCCCCTCTCGCCTTCTCCTATGGCAAACAAAAGAGGGCAGGGGCGACAGGCCGCAGAAATCGGGCGCTCACGACCACATCCACGGGTCTCAAGATGGCATCCAGAAGGATCGAGAGCCATTGTTAGCCGTTAGAGTGGCGTCCATGTAAGTAAATCTCCTATGGCGAAGGGGAATGAAGAACGGAAACAATGGGACAGCCCGCAGGATCGAAGCACACATGCCTTCTCTTGGGCCCGATTATGCCTCCCTCCGTCATGGCCTGGGTGTATCCCGGTAGGCTCCCCCCCTCACTTCATTCACTGCCTACCACGCCTTTCTCCCTTTCCCCCTCAGATTGCGGGTGGAACCGGAGCTCGTGGGGTACGGCGGCCTCCGGGCTCATGTCCGCATCGAACATTTCCTGGACGGTCAGGTCGTGATTCTCTCCTTGCGCGGACGCGGCCTCCAAGACGCCCGACGGCTTCGCGGCTTTTTCCACCGGCTTCGGAGCTGGGTGGGGTCCGA
>NW_005803906.1:33931-37560 GCF_000240725.1 Microchloropsis gaditana
AGCACGGAGCCTCCGAGCGGGGACTGGACCGGAGCAGATCGGATCGGGACGACCTCGAAGAAACGCGAGGCATGCTGTGGACCGAGAGGCCAGACCACCTTCTCGGAGACTTGCAGCGTGCTGTCGACGAGGGCAGCGCGGCAGGCGCACTCGTTCAACGAAAGTTTCGCCGCCCTCTTTCTCCGCCTTTACCTCCACCCACCCGTTGGGCAGAGGAGGAGGAGGAGGCAGGGTGGAGGGCCCTTCTCGACATCGAGGAGCGGGTGCAACGTATGATGGACAGCCTACAGGAGCACATTTCCTCCCCTTCCTCCCTCCCCATGCCGCCAGGCCCTGGCCCTTCCCGTTCCGATCCGCTCGTCTCCTCCCCTCGGCCACGCGAGTCGTCGTGGTCCCAGCCCATCTCCTTTCCTTCCCCTCCCTTGTCGCCTCCGCCCCATGGCAGCCAGACCACCACAGCCTCCAGTCAAAGCCAGGGCGCCCGCCCCACCCCCTCTTCTCGTCCTGGTATCAAGAGCACGCCCGTGGAGGATTCCTCCCGACCGGGCGCCCGGTCCACACAATCCCGCAGAGCCACGCCCCCCCCTCCAGACCCTCTTCGCCCTGCATTCCCTTGTCTCTCGGACATTTCCCGCCCAAGTTTTGTTTCAGGGACAGGACGTCGACTTCGCCGGCAACGGCTGGATGCACGTTTGGGGGAATTGAACGCGTCGATCCAAAATATCATGGAGGAGTTAAGGTGCCTAGGGAAAGGAGAAAGGGGGCAGGGAAGGAGAGAAGAGCAGTGGGAGGAAGAGCGGAGGAAAGTTTTAGAAGCGAGGAGAGCCGCCTACGCCTTTGGAAGTGGCGTCATGTGATAGTCCCGGAATATGAGGTCACATGAAGCGTGAAAGAGGGAGCAATAGGAATGGCCCCGGGAACCCCCCCACACCCCTGACAAAAAGAAAAAGCCGGCGAGGCGGTGGTACTCTTCATAAGTCTCAGTTCTACCCGCACAGGGTACGGTCGCTCGGTCAACGCGTTTCCACGGAGGAATGTGCCTCTTTCCTTTACACTGTACACCCTCCCTGAGCCCGTTCCTTATTGTCACTCATCTGCACCGTTTCTCAAAACGGCAGACACGGTGATAGTTTTTAAAAACCGTTGCAAGGCACTCGGCTGTTGTGGGGCTTTTCTTTCCCGCCCGTTTTGCCCGAAATAGACCGCTTCGTACGCGTCCGTCTAGATTTTTTGCTGATTTGTTTCTTGCGTGTCCTGCTGTACCACAAAAACCTTGCCATCGCGTGGACACTATTTTACACGTCATTTCCCCATTTGCCTCCCCTTCGCTCTTCCCGCCCCCTCCTCGCCAACACCGACTATCTCCTTGTCCGACAGGCATGGTGACGGTCGGAGCAACGGGCTCGCTCCGGGCCGATGGGTGACGCCGAGGAGGGCCGTGACTGTCTCGGCCCATCGCCCTCCCCACGCTCCCACCTCCTCTGGCTTCTTTACCCTCACCACGTCCCTCGGACGGGTCCGAAGCAGGGTCTTGCGGACTGGGAGAGTGATCAAATTTTCGATCTCTATGGCGCTCCCCGCCTTCCTCCCTTTGTCCGCAGCCACCAAAGCGTCGCCGGCCGAGCGGTATGGGCCGACCGCGGCGCACGTCCCAAGTCCGGGATACAGGAATTCGCCAAGAGACTTTAACGAATTCACACCACGAACAGAGGGCCGTAGACGTGGGAAAGACGGCGGACAGCCGTTGGACCGAGCCCTTACACCGACAGCTGACGCCGGACCCCCTGGGTGGTTCCGTGCCCGCCCTCGTCCTCCCCCCCGCTCGAACTTCCGTATTCCTCCCTCCCCAACCCTCCCCCGTCCATGGAGACCGACGTCCAGAATCCCTCCCGGCCCCGTCGCCCTTCCTCCCTCTCCTCGGTCCCAGCCTCCCCCTCCCCCCCTCCTTCCTCTATTTGTTGCGTGCAAAGCACTGCACTGCTCCGTCTTCGCAGCCCGCCTTCCTCTCCTCTCTTTTCCACGCTCTTTCTTCGTGTCTTCTTGTCTCCCTTCTCCTCTTCTTCCTTCGCCCTTTCTTCATTTTGCGCGCGCCGCCGGTGCCTGAACACCATGGCCTTCAAGCGCGCCACGATGATCACTAAAGGGTACGAGCAGCCCGGACGTGGTCGCCTTTTCTTTATCCGCCATGCCGGCAACTCTCCATCAGGCCCGACGACCCCCCCCCTCCCTGCCCGCCCGTTCAGTAAAGAGTGTCTCCTCCTCTCCCCGGCCGCCTCGGAGCGCTGAATGCCTGAAGGGGAATCCGTAGAAGGCACCGGTTCCTCCTCAGGAACCAGCAAGCTTCGCTGCTTTCCATATCCGCTTAGTGTAGGGACGAAGGAAACGATCGCCGCGGGCTCATTCGCCGTCGTCCCTTCCTCTTTCTCTTCGTGGTGTCGGACGGTCGTCCCGCCCTCCGTGATTGTGTCTGGGGAAGAAGCAATGCCGTCCTCGCTTGACACAAGGTCAGTCCCATTGACCGCCGGAGTGCAGTCAGCAACCATGTATCTTAAATCTGAAGCGGGGGGAAAGACCATTGTGAAGGAGGAAAAGGGGAGGTAAGGAATATGCAAGTCTTGGGACAGGTGGTCCCTCCGGTGTGGGAAGAGGAACGCGGAGATCCTGTCACTTTGTAGGTAAACAGCCCGTTCATCTGCCCCCTGCCATGGTTCTAGCCTGCTTCTGACCAATATCCACCCAAACATGTGAAGGATGACATCCTCGTCGCGGTTCAAGCCCGCATTTTTATTCCTCGTGTCCTATATATTTACGCCTGCCTAAATCGCCGCTTAGGGCGAGTGGGAATTGCAGTTGAACACATCTCTACCCACCTTACCAGTTTCCCACTGCCAGTGCCATACACCGCCACCCGATGTCCTCACACGTATGCTATCACATCTCGAATAAAGCTCCCGAGCGTACTTTTCCCGCCTAGGACGCTTTCATGTGGTTTCTGGGGCTATCATTTTATTATTATTTTATCCAGCCCCCCCCGCATTGCTTTGTTCTATCGCCGCCAGGGTGCTGTTCTGCTCCGTTGTCATTTCTATAGGCTTTGATCGTTTACAACGCGCGAACACAGGGGTTAAACGACCACGTTTCGTCCATGGCATATACATTTGTAGCTGCAGCGTACAAACGGGGGATGTCAGCTTTGCACACGGTGTCATTCATTCGTCCTAGCAGCAGCAGGTCTTGCTCTTCTCCCGTCCTAGGGTGGGGCAGCAATTCCGGCAACAAGAAGTACGACATGTACGTCCAACGTTTCAGAGATGTAATCTTGTTTTGATCACTGACCTTAATTTATAGCCAACAAGAAGGCACATCAACCCAGAAGTCGGGATTGCCTGCACGGGCGCTTCCCATCTGCGGAGAGACCTCCTCACCCCTCATGTACCAAGCCACCTCTTGTTTCCCTGTCCGCCCTCTGGAAAAAGTCCATGAATCGTGTCAATGCAATCAAATCTCTGTATTCATGCGCTACGACTCGCAAACCTGTCCGCCTGGGCAGACACGCGCCGTCCTCCTGTACATCCTTCGTTTTCCTCCATGCCTGCCGAGGGCACCCGATCTACCCGATAGCATGCTCG
>NW_005803906.1:37570-43983 GCF_000240725.1 Microchloropsis gaditana
TCCCTTCCTCCCTCCCTCCCTCTCAGCTCCTCCTCGTCGCCGCGATCGACCCCAGCGGGGACCCGGCGGCCGCGGAAGCCTTTCTCGACCTCCTGGATCGCGCCACCCGCCGTCCCTCTCTGCAACCTCTTTTCCAGGACCACTATGTCTTGGGGTGGCTGGATGCCCGTCGTTGGGAAGGCTTTGTGAAGGTGCCAACATTTTCCTCCTCGCCTCTCTCTCTCTCTCTCTTTTTTTTCCTTTTTCCGAGGCAACCCATGGCAGGCGGGATGTTTTGTTTGCTTTCGAATGAGGGGGACGGGGGGGAGAGAACAGGAAGTCTCCCTTCTTCTTGGATTCTTTTCGGGGGGGGTGGCGCGTGTTTAGGAGGCCGATTTACGCTCGTAACGGCCCTCGTTCGTTTCCTTCCTTTCTCATCACCAGACTCCCATTTGCACTAACCGCCTCTCCCTCCTCTCCCCCTCCCCCTCCCCCTTTCCTCCAGAACTTCGGCATCGGCAAGGACAACCTGCCTTCCTTCTTCGTCCTGGATTTTCCCTCTCAGAAGCACTGGGTCTTGGAGGCAAAGGGAGGACTGCGGGTGTGGGCGACGCAGGAAGTGGCCGAGGATACGCTGGCTGCTTTCTTAGTGGATGTGGTGGAGGGGAAGGTAGGGTGGGAAGAAGGAGGCGCGTGAAGCCTCTGTAGCTCGCTCGTTCGGTGCATCCGTGAGAGTCCTTTATGCCTTTGCCCTTCTCGTTTCCTCCTTTCTTACCTCTATGTCTTCCTTTCCCAGGTCCCTGCCAAACAGCCAGGCCTCTTGGGGGGGATGCCTGCTGCCATTTGGACCCGCGTGGTGGACCTGTGGCCGTGGTCGCTCGCCCTTCTTCTCCCGCTTGGATGGATTTTTGCCGCTTGTCTGGGTGGCATTGCCGTTGTGGATAAGGAAGAGGAGGAGCTGCGGGGGGAGGGGGAAGGGGAAAGACCTGTGGGGGACGCGGGAGAGGACGACAGACTTGGAGCAGGGAAAGCCGCGGTGTCCAAGAAGGAAGACTGATGTCAGGGAAGGTAGATAAGACTGGCTGGCACTTCAGGTCATGATATGCGGGTTGGGACACGCCAATTATTGTGGGAAAATGTCGATCTTCCATGCTATACACCGCTATCGTTCTGGCCTATCATTTCTTTAAATTTTACGCCGTCCGGGTCGCAGCAATATAGAACCATACCCGATGCAGCAAGTCTCACAAATTATTTTTCAAATTATTTCTCGTCGTAAATTTTACGCCGTCCGGGTCGCAGCAATATAGAACCATACCCGATGCAGCAAGTCTCACAAATTATTTTTCAAATTATTTCTCGTCACACGGCTGAACAAAAAGAGGGCCTGAAGATGGTTGAAAATAGACCCCGAGGCTGGCTCATCCTCGGAATATCGAATTAACCTTCGGCACACCCAATCGATCTCCAGGGCATGAATCTGACCTTGAGGGCACAATATCGACCTCGGGGGCACCAAACTGAGCTTCCGAGTACCAAATTGACCTTCGTGGTAACTTGATCTTCGCGTATAGATCTACTCTAACGGATCTTCTTCGGCGAGCACTCTCCAACTAAAGTCGAACATGTACGCTGCAACAAGCCGTATAGAATATAGTATAATCGCACGCAATTCCCACAGAGGGGCGCGCAGTGAATTTTTTTTCGCTGGCTCAAGCAGCGAAATTGATGCCCAGCAACTCATGTAGTTATGCAATCTCGGGAATTTCCCAGATTTGCGAGCACGATGAGCTTATCGTAGGCACATCGGAAAGACCACAAGTTCATGAAACGAGACTGCAATGCGGACAATCTAGGACGAGGATGGACTGCGGCGACGTTTTTTCATGCTATTTCTTTCGACCTGGTAGCTGGGAAATACTATACACCCTTCCATTGTATTAGAAATATGCGTTCGAGCGTCTTTTTACGTTACATGGCTGCGCATAGGCCTACCACTCTTTCCAACTCACCATGGACAACATTCCCATTCAATGCCCCGACATCAGCCAGAAACAAAGCATACATTTGAAAAAGGAAACAGAATATTATGCGACCGCTGTCCTGGTGTCTATAAAATATGCCAGACAGACCCGAGTTGCGGTCGTGCGGTGAGTTATGTCTTCCCTTGGATTTGTTATCGTCCACGTTTTGTTCGACTGCATGCGGAATGAATGGGGGGCATGCTTATTCACGTATCCTATATGCATAGACGTCGCGGCATGAATGAAAACCTTCTGTATGATAGTTTGGGCCGGTGGTTTGATGCGCGATAATCCGACTTGTGGAAATAGATGTCTTTGCGTATTGCCATCAGCTTCACTTACCCACGTCATCTTGTATAGGCTCAGTTCTATCGTTCGCGTCCCTCGCTTCCATGGCCTCGGCAGTTTTTATCCCGAGTAAGTGTGAGATAGAAAGTCAATGAAGGAAAGAAGTGCCTGGAGGCTTGAGGGCGGTCTTGGGAGTTGTGGCCTCATATAAGTCAGCATAATCGTTCCTGAAAAAATGAAGTAGTAAATTAAAATCCTCTAACCATCATAACTTATCATGCTCCGTCGTGCCCGCTTTCCTCCGTCTCCCTTTTCCCCATCCTGCCCTCCTCTCCTGCAGGATTGGCTTGGATCGGTCAAACAAAGCGCGTCTTATTCTACGATGAGGAGGAGAATACTATCGAAATCACCAGCCGATTTGCCTTTGGCTTCGCGTGGACCCGACAAAGCATCATTACGGATGTCGATCAAGTTGTCTATCGGCAGGATTCCTACCACTGGTAAGCTGTCTTTTTCCTGTTCCCCCATTGCCTTCCTTCCTTTCGTGGCCGCGGCACATGAATCCCTCCGTTTCTACGGATCAAATGACGTGTGCAGCCCTACACTCTATCTAACTTCCTCCGTCGTGTTTCATCTCCTCGGTGTCGCCGACAGCACATTTTGTCCGAGAAAAGCGGGTACTGGCAATCTTCCCTCGTTGGTTGTCAGCAGTGCGTCCTGCATGCCGCCCTCCTCTCACAACGCCTCGCACTCATCCCCCCGTTCCCTTCCTTCTAGGTGCGAAGGCGACAGCCAAGGCATACCTACCGATACGCAAAGGCAACTCTGCCACCTACAGCGTCGGGTTTTTGAGACTACCCTGACTTATTTATGCCTCGCATTTGCAGTTAGCTTGATGTTAATCTGTGTGAAACCCAAGAGGAGAAGGTGCGCTGATTTGGTTTCCTCTGGGAAAATCCCAGATAGGCAAGGTGTCGCTAAGCCTTCTCCCCTCCTTTGCATTTTCACGCATGCTCGAGCGTCCCTTGCTACCCTGCTTTTCCTCCTGCCCTCTATCCTGCTTACTTCGCTCCCTCCCGCCTCATCAGAAACGTCTGTCTGGTCCTCGGTGTGGTGGCAATCCTCTCCGTCGCCCAAGTAGGCACAGGGTTGGCGATGGTGGGAACATGGGCTGCCCTCAAGAACGCTTTGGAACGGGTAAGAGGAAGAGGAGGAGGAGGAGGAGGAGGAGGAGGAAGGGTATGGATAAAGTAGGTCGAAGAAAAAGAAAGAAAGGAGGGCAGGCAGGCGGGACGTCCTCAAGTGCACCCCTGAGGCTTTTTCTCAGAGGAAGGAAAAAAAAACAAGCCTGTGAAAGAGGGATTGATCATCATATTGAAAGGGCGAACAGCGAGCAAGGCAAGGTTTTCTGCTCCCCTCCGTAGCGTCTCCTGCTTTCCTCCGCAGCGTCTCCCTGCACCCCATTCACTCCTTTCTCTCTCTCTAGTTCTTTTCCGAAGCATACGTGGAGGTCAATAACTTGAAGATGAGTATCCAATTGGGTGGATACCTGGCTCTTGCCTCAGGTCTGGCGGCGGCAGCGGCGACTTTCCTCGCTTTCTGCATGATTGTCGAATCGAATCGGCGGGAAATTGTCGGGACGCCAAGGACGGTAGCTCGGAAAAAAGGGGTGAGGGACCAAGGGGGGGCAAGAAAAAGAAAAGACGTGCATAAAACTTCCGACGTGACGGACGAAACATATCCTCCCAGGCAACAATCAAGCCGCGGATGGCGTTCCGTGTTTATACCTTGTCAACATCTCAATTATGTCCGTCTTTCCCAATAGGATGTCTTGCTGCGTCAAGACAGAGAAGTAGGAACCTACGTGGCGGAGCCCAGGGGTGGAGTGGAAATGAATGCATACCCGGAGTTTTCCTCCCATCGAGGTGACAGACTCAGGGAACCTGGGATTTCGTGGGGCGCAAGCGAGACCTCTTCGCCCACTTCGCCCGTGCGACGGTTACCTCGTGGGCATGGGACTTGATAAGCATTCATTACAAAGGAGAGAGAGGAATCACTAAAGGGTGCTGTATGCCCGGGGGGAAAATTGCTGGGAATGTAGAGAGAGCATCTTCGAACTGTATAATAGGCGGTTGCGACGTCACAGTTGCCAGACATGAGATTCGCTACCGTGAGAATGGGCAAAAGAAAAAGAAAAATGAAGCTGAGCACGCATCGAGGACACGCGTGGCTTTTATTTTTCCCTGACGGTCGCGTACTGCTGCCTACGTTTTAACGCGTTCAGCCTACCAAAATGCACAATTATCCTTTTCAACACATTAACAAACATGTGGTACTTCCAAATTATCATGCCTCAAAGTGAGAAATCTTCACAATGGTTTGCTTGTACTTGTCATATAATATAAGTACAAGTGCGCCCGTCTTGGTGGCCCATATCGGAAGAGCGATAAAAAGAATCAGATCAAAGCGATGAACCCATTTAAGGGGAAGGCCCAACTTACAAGCATACGACGCATTTATATGGCATCTTAATCCACAGAAGTACGTTTATACATGCGCAAACGCGATGGCTCACCTCCGGGGTTGATCGGCACATCACTCTGCCCCTCCACTCAGGTAAGGAATCAAAGAGGGTATCGGCCTTGAAGTCTGATGTCCAATCAAAACGCCTTCACGGCCCTCAATCCTTTGCCATTGATCCCACACCAAAGGTCCCCGATGCAAACGCCCCTTCTTTGAAAAATTCGTCCGCCCGCTGGAGCCCCAAGCTTGTCCCTCTAGGGTCGTCCACCCCCTCTTTTTCGTCTCTGTTGCCGCCCGCAAGCATGGAAAGCCAAGAGGCCCTTCTCACCCGTATCTACCACCGCGAATGGTATTCAAATGTGCCCAAGCAATTTGCATGGACCTGCGAAGATCAACGGGAACGCACCCCTGCGCCCACGACCCAATCTTCTCAAACGCCATCGCCCTGCCCCTCCAAGGACCCTTCGCCCACAATTGCCTGGAAAGCCGCGCGCGAGAAATATTTGGCCAACGTCCAACGCGGTTACGGCATCGTTGAAGCAGACAGAAAAACGAGAGGCGGTATAGAGGAAAAAAGTGAGGGATGGAAGGGAAAAGTGGGCGGAACACAGGCTACGAACCGAGCAATCCCAGGTGGGGTAGACTGCCGGGCGGTGGAGGCGGAAAGGAAGGAATCGAGGAGCAGGTACGAGCAGGCACTGAAGGAATATTGGCAAGAACGCTTGGCGGCCTCCAAACAGGAGGGGAAGAAAGGGAGGGCAGGGGAGACGAGCAAGGGATGGTGGATTGGGCTGGCGGATGCCCAGACCAAGGAGCTACCACCACCCTCCTCATCCTCCCCGGCGTCCCCAAGTGAACAAAATGGCGCAAGAGAGAGGAAGAGTATCGAACGAGAAGCAGCATCGCGGCCCAAGGGAGCGGTGGGAGGGATCTCAAGCGGAGGCCGGACGGGACCCCCCCGGACCGGCGGCGGGGAGCGGGAAAATGGCGCGAATGACGTCCTTCCCCCAAATGACCCGCCCTCCAGTCCCACTCGTCCGGTCGACTCGCTGCCTGACTCCGGGTATGCGGCAATCGAAATGCTCGCGCTCGCTCTCTCGTCCTCCTTGCGCCAAGGCAGCGCGTGGGGCTCGTTATCCGCACTCCCGGAGTCAGCTGACAGTCCTAGGTTGAGGGAGGAGGAGGGAGACGGGGGATGCGCGGAGGGAGGGAAAGCGGAAGATTGGGGAGGTGCAGTGAGGCACGAATGGGTTGGAGGGCATGAAGAGGGGGGAGGAGAAAAAGCGGCAGGAGATAGGCCAGGGAGGGTGGTGTCACGGCCTCAGGCAAAGGAAGCCCATGCGTCCCCGCCCGACAGCTCTCCCAGTGATTGCGGAGAAGATACGTTGGTAATCGAGGTTGATGAGTCGGGAAGGCAGAATGGTGCCGGGAAGGTAGAAGAGGAGCCTCCGGCGGCGGGCAAACGAGCAGTGGAAGGCGTGAGGAGGAGGGAGGACGCGGGCGGCCGGGGGGAGGTTGGGCGAGGGGCGGCGGTGTCGCCGGTTGTGGACCGAGCCCCGAGGCAAGGGCGGGAGGGCAGCGAAGAAGGCAGGGAAGGTC
>NW_005803906.1:43993-47455 GCF_000240725.1 Microchloropsis gaditana
CGGGGTAGACGGAGAGGTAGTCACGGCAGGCTCTGGAGGGGGGGAAGCAGCACCGAGAGAATGTGCGCCAGCGGAGAGAAGAGGGGAGGAGCGACGGGCAGAAGGAGAAGAGGAGAGTCTACCGCTAGATACTGAGCCATTTATCTTGTTTAGATTGTCGTCTGTTGTGACAACCAAAGGTTGAACCTAACGGAGGAGGTGGAATCAGAAGTAGGACGATGGGGTCATGGCGAGGATATCACACCACGCTTCGCGAGAGTCCCGTCCATCTCGTTTTTACTATAAGTACAAAGATGATCCTCAACGTAATTGTTGGACATTTTTCATGAGCGGAACAAAAGTACAAGATAAGAGGAAAACGTGTTCTGGCGTTCTGAGAGGGAGTACTTAATCGTCACTGACCTCGCCGGCTCCTGTCGCGTCAGAAGGGAGAGCACTGTTTGACGAAGCAAGTGATGTAACTGCCGCTGGAAGGAAGGAAGTGGAGGAAGGAGAGAAAGCAGGACGGCTTTCTCCTACGGATTCATCCCCCCGCAGAAGAGTGAGAGGGAGGGGGTAGTGAACCTAAGGAAAAGTGGACATCAGAAAGGTTAACGAAAAATGCTGAAGAGCATCCAATAGCCAATTGTGGTCTTATTGTCCTGCATCCAAGTCTCTGTCACTTACCCGTGCCGACGTGGTAGTGTGGGTGAAGAGGAGGTATCTCCTGCGGCTTTTGCCGTAAATGCTTGCTATTACCTCGTCCGCCTCCTTGCTTTTGGTCCTCGCGGCATGCAGGCGTTCTTCCAGCTCCTCATGCGTGGGCCATTCAATTTTGCCCTCCTTTTCTTTTTTACACTCTCCTCGTACCTCGTCGTCGCCCCCTTTGTCGATGTCTTGGCCTTGCTCCTGAAGGGTCCTAAGGAAAAGGCTTATAAAATCCGTGAACGAGGGGATCTGCGCGGACTTCGATGTTCGCTCGATCAACTCTTCGACGTCTGCGGATATTATATATTAGTATTCCATAAAAATGAATTTCAAGGAAGCAAAATCAGCTGGGTTAGTACCACTTGAGAATTATCCAATCGAAAGCCGGGTTCTGCCACCTAATCTCTTCATTCATGTCTTTTCTGTCAGGGACGTACATGGCCGCGTGTATTCTCCCATCCAATGTTGGCTCATGGGAGGTGCATTTATTAGATGCAAGCGAAGAGACAGGTCCGTTTTCGGTGGACGCTGCGTGACCAGGACCGTGAGAGTGTGGGGTCGCCTACGAAAATCGAAAAACCAATGGAAAATTTTACAAGAAATGAAGAGAAGAGCGCCCTTTTTCAGTATTCCTGCAAAAACTTATACGAAAATAATTTATATAGACTCACCCTTGAAACGTCAAAGTCTGGATGGCCTCAATGTCTTCAAACAAAGGAGAAGCTCTTGAAGAGGAAGCAAATGCGCCCGTCTCGCTTTGGTCAAGGCGGCCAGCATCAGCGCCCGAATTCATGACTCCATCCTGGTTCATCTTTTCAGACTAATGTGCGTCAATTGATGCCTTGTAGCCCTGTTTAGGGTCCTCGTTTATTTTTACGTTTGAATTATGGCCAAAAACGAGACGAAATTTTCTTTATTTTTTTATTTTTTCCCCGTCGCCGAGACTCGCGGTAACGGTTTCTCAGGGGGGAGGTTGCCACACCGTCTTCAGGCCCTAAAAACGAAATATGTTCACAGAATCATTCGCATATTTCCACCTGCGCATAGGGCATTCAACTGTTGCTGTACGACACCGTGAGAACAACTAAAACGCGCACAAACGAGCGGGCGTCGACTTGCATTCCCTTCCTGCGCCTCCGCGAAGAAGGATGCGTTCTCCCTCCTCCTCCAAGTTACCCTTCTTCGTCTTTCTCTTCTTCTCCAGCTCTCTTCTTTTTTGGGGTGCTCCCCTTCCCCTATCTGTTGCGATTGACCATGCAGATTTGACCGCTGGCAATGTGGTCACGCTCACTCAAGATAATTTTCGGGAGCATGTGGAAGATGGGAATACTTGGCTTGTGGATTTTTACGCGCCCTGGTACTCAACTCTTGTCCTTGTCTTAAAGCGTATTTTTGTCTACGTGTGTGGTTTCTCCTTCTTATGTCTTGTCACACTCCGGATATCCTAGGTGTGGTCATTGTGTCCGGCTAAATCCCGTCCTCGACGAAGTGGCCGCTGCAGTCGGGGACAAACTCCGGATTGGGAAGGTAGGTGTGGCTTTCACTATTCCAGCCCTTTCCCCTTTTGTTCCGGATCAGCACCTCCCGGACATCCTCAACAGTCTCTTTTAGTAATTTTAGACTTATGTGCCGAGCCCTCGCTCTTCCTCAGCCAAGGCTTTCTTTCACCCTTGCCCCCCTTCTCTCCCTGTTACCCACAACGCATGTTCTCACTCATCCCCATCCCTTGCAATCCCCCCAGGTCGACGCCACGATCCACACACGACTTGCCAAACAATTTGGAATTAGTGGGTATCCTTCGCTGAAGATTTTTCAACCGCCCTCGAAGGAGGGAGAGGAGGCAAGGGCTTTCCACGCACCTCCGCTTCGCTTTCACCCTGTCCCTGCTGCCGTTACCTTCTTCCTCACGCTGCCCTTCCCTCCTTCCCTCCCTCCCTTCCTCCCACTTTTCCTCCCTCTCTCCCCAGGTGGCCGGCTCGGTCAGTAATTATGATGGTGCTCGCACTCCCGAGGCTCTGACCACCCTCGCCGTCCGCCTCTCTGCCCCGGCCTTGGCCCATTTACCGACGCCGGAGGCGCTCGCTGGCTTTCTGCGCTCGTTGCAGAACGCCAGCGTGGGCTTCGTCTTGGGACGGGTCGGGGAGGGCGGTAGAGCGGGGCGAGGGGAGGACGGGACGGAGGAAGGGAGGGAGGGAGAGGAGCAGGTGTTCGAGCAGGTGGCACGGGCCTTGAAAGTAAAAGCCTCGTTCGGGAGCGTGGGGAAGGAGGCGCTTGAGAAAGGGAAGGGGCGGGAATTGTTCAGGTACGCAGAACCGTAGAAAAGCCAGGGGGCAAGAGGGGGGGGGTGACAGAGGAAGCGCACGGGGAGTGCGGCCTGGCAGCCGTGGATGGATGGGGCCTTGGGAAATAGCAAGCCAGCAGATTGACGAAAGACAGGACGAAAAATCTCCCTTTCCATCCCTGTCTTGACCCTCTTTGCCTCCTCTCCACGCCCAGTGCCCCGACCCTTAGCCGCGCAGGCTACTTCCTTGCGAAGGTGGAGGGAGGGAAAGCGGGGGAGCCGAACGCTCCCATCTTCTTCCCTGCCCAGCCCTCCTCGTCACTCTCACTCACACGGGTGGCGGACGTAACTGCTTGGGTCCTCAAACACAACCACCCTCGAATTTCAGCCCTGAGTGGGCACAATTTCCGGCAGCTTGGAATGCTCGGGAAGGTACTGACGATATAAAACACCGGCACAGTAAAGTCTCACATAAGGGCGGGCAGCGGAAAAGC
>NW_005803906.1:47736-48697 GCF_000240725.1 Microchloropsis gaditana
CCTCCCTCCCTTCCCCCCCGGGCCCTGTTCACCCTCTATTCTCCCCACGTCCTGGCCTCTCATCTCACTTCCCTGTCTCTTTCCTCCCCTCCCGCTCACCTCCAGTGACGGATTACGCTGCTCGCGTCTTTGCCGAGCAGTTTTACCTCAGCCTCGTCACCGGGAACACAGGTAGGAGACCTGCGTGCCTATCCACACACCTTTACACATATAGCCCTGAATTTACGCATGCACCATTTCCCGCTTTCCCTCCCCCGGGCAGTCCGGAACTCGTTCCAGATTGGCGTCACCTCCATCATGGCTGAGGCGTCGGCAGCCACGTACAACGAGGATAAAAAGTTCCTCCTCCTCCCGGAGGACGGCAACCACGACATCGCCATCTTCGACGCCAGCTCCCAGGCCATCGGGGGCCCGCTTTTGGACGAGACCCCTCCCCCGGTAAAATCCACGGTGCACAAGCCGCCTGTCTTCTTCTTGGGCCGGAACGCCAAGGTTCAAGAATGCATCTCTCTCCTCCACCCTCCCCAACGCTACCGGTGCGTGACCATCCGCGGGGAGGCAGGGATAGGCAAGTCTGCCCTGGCCTTTCGGGCCTGCGAATACATGGCTGAACGTCGCATGTTCCACGCTATGTACCAAGTCTCCTTGAAAGAGACTTACTTCCACCCAGCGGCCAAAGAAGCCCTGTGCGAGACGATCGGGACCGCCTTGGAGGTAGGCGGGGCTCGGAACAGCCGGGATTTGCTAAGGGCACTTCAAGGCACAAATCCTGCCCGGCGAGTCTTGCTCCTCCTGGACGGGATCGACCGTTTCCTCACTCAGGGATCGGTGCTTGTCCCAGTCCTCAATTTCTTGCTGGGCCGGCACCCGGGCTTCCACCTCCTCTTGACCGCCGAAGGCTCGATCCACGACAACGGGGACGGACATTTGGAGAAAACCCCGGAAAAAATCGTGGAATTGG
>NW_005803906.1:49766-52334 GCF_000240725.1 Microchloropsis gaditana
ATTCCCCCCCCTTCTTTTACTATTCCTGTCTGCCCCCCCCGTCGTCCTCCTTTTTCTCCTTTCCTATTCATCCCACCCTTTTCTCCCTCCCTCCCTCCCTCCTTCCTTCCCCGCGCGCCCGTCCTCTGCCTTTTCCTCTTGCTCCAGGTGGTCGCTGGTGTTCAGCGCATTGGAAATCATTTACCGAGAGTGGTTGTGCGAGGCGCCCACGCCCGTGGTGATTGGATTTTCTGGACGGAAAGAATCAGAGGCGGCCTTAAAGGAGAAACCCAGCGGTAGGAGAGAAGGAGGGAGGGAGGGAGAGAGGGAGGGAAAAAAGACTGACTTTCGCAGGATTAAAGAAAAAATGAGGAGGAGCGAAAAGAAAAGGGGAAGAGAAATATAAAAATGATCGGCGATCGCACACACATACCCGCACAGGCACCTTCCTCCTTCGCTTTTCTACAAGTCACCTGGGCTTGCTCGCCATCTCCTTCGTTGCCCCCCCACCTTCTCCTTCTGCCTCGGTCCCACCGCCCTCCCCTGGTTCCGCCCCTGTCGGCCCTCCAATACAACATTGCCTGGTGCGAGTGACGGAGAAAGGCTGCGAGTTATTCATGGAACCGGGGAGAAAGCGATACGACGACTTGCAGGTGATGAAAGAGAGGGGGAAGAAGAGGAACGAAGAGGGAGGTGGACGTGAGAAGAAAGGGTGGTCGAAGATCTGCATGGGAAGGAGGGGAAGAGGGCAACGAACGGAAGGGAACATGAGAGACTCTTAAAAGGGTGAGAGTGGGTGATACCAGCATTCATTCTTTTTCAATTGCACTTCCTGACCTTCCCACCCTCTTGTTCCCTTTCTTTAGGCGTTGCTCGAGGACATTGCCACCCTGACACTCTTTTATCCAGATGTACCCAAGCAGGATGTCTTACAGGCTCTTCGAAAGCCATTACCGATTGAAGTGGAGGCAATGCGGCAATCCAATCCCGCGTCCGCTGACGAGACAACGGTTGCGTGACCTTAAGAATTTGTATGAATGATAGGCTGGCAAGCGTGGGCATTGAAGGCGTCTATCGTGCATGAATTTAAAGCCTGGGCATCGAAGGGAGGGGGAGGTAAGGGCTTGAATGCGACCTGATGAAGTTACCAGGAAGGGTTGAAAAGCTTGCGGGACAAATTTACTCCTTTGATTGAAGTAACCTCACTTAGCTCTTGTGAAGCTCATCCCTGCTGTTAAGTTTTGGAATTGATTGGAATGTCGACGTTATCAAGTCTTTAAGTTGTAGCGGTTGGTTAGCCGTTGGACGGGTAACGGCTGTTCGGTGTTGTACCCTCACATGGGGAAAAGAGGATGCCCTTCGACGCAAATCGGAGCGCGAGTGGAGTCCCCCGGCACCATAACTACATATTCATTTTCAGATCATCATCTCAACGAAATTTTGCATTGCAAGTAATATACCGCGGGTGTGTTGCTCAAAAACACAATGTCATCGTAAATCACAGTTGTTCTTCGCTGTAGTTCCTCCAATAAGCTTAAGCAAAACATGTGCTTCTTCGTAAAAATCTGTTGAATATTGAAGATACTGGCGAAAATGTAGATAGTGAGCACGTCAGCAAAGCTGCGGGTCGCAGATTTGACCCACTTAAGTCTAGGCAAATCCGTGGGCCAAAACTATGATAAGGACGATGGCGAGGGCAAGGAGGATGAAAAGCAATAAATACGGGACAAGAAACGCAATCCCTAAGGGTTCGTCCCTATACAGATACGTTAAGGGAGAACTACTGCCGATCTGCTCCCGATCCTGGGCATGACGCTGCCCATTTTCTAATGCATCTGCTCCGTTTTGATCCTGATTATCCCCTCGGGTAGTCATAAGGGGGAGGACCTGAGAACGTGTGGGACGGCAGGCACATCTCTCGTGAGTTTTTCTTAGATCAGCAATTTCTTTCTTGTGCGCTCGACGCAAGCTTTGCGTAGTTTGCCTTTCCCGAAATAGAGCGGCCTACCCAGAAATAAGAAGCGGAGAACAAAGGAGAAAAGATAAGCATGCGAGTATGGCTGCGATGATTCCCCATCCCTTGCAAAATACCTCCAAGTCTTGTATCTTTTTCTGGTATGCAAATTCTTTGGCACGTCGCATGCGACCGAGCTGCGTTGAATGCTTATGAATGGTACGTCCTCGTTCGCTCTTTAACTCGTTCTTTGACGACTGTCCAGCGAGCGTGCAAGGAGGAGGTGTAGAAAGCGAAGGAGAGGAAGAGGATTGATATGGGGCCATAGCGAAACAAGAATGCGTTGGAAGAGAGAGAGCTGGAGCACTGTATGTGAACGCGTGGTGAGGCTGTCTCTCCCCCGCGTCACTATCTGGTGTACGCTGATTGCTCTGACTTGAAGGAGTCGTCTCAACAAAAGGTCGAGGCGTTGGAAACGGCATCAAAAGCGATTTATCTTGTGATGGGCGCGTGCGGTAGTTGTACGAGGAGTGAGGTTGAGAAGGAGGAGGGGAAGGGAGAAAAGGAGTCGATGAAGGATGCTCAGAGTATTGAAGAGGAGAAGGCGAGTGGGCAGACACAGGAGGGGAGGGAGG
>NW_005803906.1:53955-55829 GCF_000240725.1 Microchloropsis gaditana
GGGGGGGGGGCGACTTGGGCCATGAAGAGATCTACAAAATGCTTGTTATCCAAGGCGATGCCGTAGGTGCCATGGGTGTCATCGCATACCTTCCGACAAATGTACATCTCTGCGGTCAGACTGATGATTGAGACGCGGATCCCGGCCTTCACCAGCTTCTTCAACGTCTCGAAGATGTCCCCCGGATCGCAAGTCGCCAAGCTCCCATAGAGAAGCAAGACTTCCCGGTGGCCATATTCAGGGATGGCCTTCAGCGAGCATAGGGCAAGTTCTAGAAGGTTTTGCAGCGAAGCCTCGCCCTCGGCACGGTTTTTGAGGGCGTAGTCGTGGAGCTTGGCGATGTGTGACTTGGGGTTTGCGCTTAACTCGGTCAGACGCTCCGCTTCCCCTTGTTTGGTCACGAGTAACCCCAGCTGCGAGATAGGATTTTGGTCGAAGTATTCCTTCACAAATTCTTGGCTGGCTTTGAAGGCGGCACGAAGCCGTTCCGGTTTGTAATCCATTTCCCGCATTGAGGCACTCGCATCGATGCCGAGGAAGAGGTATCGAATCAACCCCCTCCGTACGCACTGTCCTAAGGCCAACTTCCGTCGATTTAGCTCGTGTTGCTTCCGCCGAAGGTGTTCGTCCTGGTCTTGTCCCTCTGAGATAAGCCTGCCTTCCTCATCCATCTTGACATTGGCCCAAGACATTTCCAAAGCCCCCTCCCAAGCATACATGCGTTCCCTCTCCACACCATCCTCCTCCCCGTCGAGACCGCCCCCCCCTTGGCTGATTTGCCGCGAGTTCAGACGTAACGACGCCATCGAGACCTTCTTGAATGACATGGAGGGTGGTGGGTGGTGAGTAAAGCGTATCATGGCGAGGTCTCCAGTAACCTCCTCATCCCAACATGATAGACCCGTTGCCTCCAGGCCATCGCTGTATGTCACGGGGCCCCGTAAGGTGGCAAGAGTGACGAATTACGATAAGATCGTGCATGATGCACACCCTGCTCTCTACTTGACGTACTTTGCAGTCTCCATCTTCGCAAAACGACGCCAAAAGTGTCCTGCCAATCGATCTCAGGAAACGCGGCATCCCCTCGCTTCGCCATTGTCTCTTTACCCCCCCACGACGGTCCTGACCATGCGAAGTAATTTTGGACGCATACCTGATGTCTTTTGATGATTTTCACAGGCTAATTTCTGGAAAACTTCATCGTCTGTGGCACAGACGTATGCCTATCAAATTTTTCAGGTTTTCCCGGCGTAAAAAGCTTTCCAATGCGCAGACCTCCCCTCCGCCAGAGCCGCCCTCCCCCGCTACAGCAACACATGAAAATGATTCCTCCCCCAAAAATCCCCCGCTAGCGCAATCTCCATCCGTAGGCGGCGGCGGGCCTCGGATTGCCTACTTGTACAGCGTCCCTCTCATCCACCGCATGGGCGATGTCGTCCACGAACCCGACGTGCTCGATACGGGGCAAGAGCTGCAATCGTTGCGCAAGACGCTGATCGAGTCAGGCCGCCGCCTCACTTTCCGCGCCGAAGTGGCCACAGTGCGAAATTTCCGATTCCTGGTAACGTTGGGGTGTCGGATGCTCCATTACACCGGGCACGGCAACCCTTCGTGTTTGATTTTCGAAAACGAAAACGGGGAGGCCAACCCCCTCAGTGTAGAAATGCTCACGGACCTGTTCCGAGCAGGCGGGGTACGGACACAGTTAGTCTTCGTCTCCGCCTGTCATTCCGAGTCCGCTGGACATGCGTTCGCGGCGGCGGGGGTTCCGCACGTGGTGGCGGTCAAGTTCGATGAAAAAGGTAAGAGAATCCAGACAGGAGGCAGGAGCCAGGAGCGAGAAGGGTGTAAGGGCATTGGTTGGTAGGAACCAG
>NW_005803906.1:58931-62373 GCF_000240725.1 Microchloropsis gaditana
ACGACGCCAAAAGTGTCCTCGACGCCATCTCCCCCATTGCCATTCGAGCGGCCTCGGGCGGGCCCGCGCCGATGAAAAACACCGACGCCCTGCCTGTCCCACCTTCCAAACGTGCCCTGCGGGTGTGAGGGATGGGGGGAGGGTGGTAGCGAGGGCGACGGTCGTGATTGAAGGCCCAAGAGGAGGAGGCATAAAATGCCATGCGGTGGAAAGGGCGGAGCAGGGAAAGGGTCGAGGAAGAGCGGATGCTGTCTAGTACGATGTAGGACAGGGCCTTCATGGGTGCTGTCACTTGAGAGTATAATTGGAAATGCGGAGCACAGAACTGATCGGCGTGCCGGGGGGGGGCACGCGCCGAGGTTCAAAGGAGGGGGAAAGGAAGGAGGGAACGGGTAGGAAAGGGTTTAATGAGGAGGGATGTGTATGCGTGTATGCGTGTGTGTCAGTACCTGTACAAGATAGATGATTGCGAGACACACAGCGTAGTGGCGGGCCTGGGGGCCGTCACAATGTATGAAACGTGCGCGCGAGAAGGGAGAGGCCTGAACGAGTGCGTCTCTGCCACCCTGAATGTTTTCCGAATGTTCCCAGTGGAATGAAAGGAAATGCGGCAGAGTCGGTAAAGGGGCGAGTTCTGAGAGGAAGCTTCGACCGTTGCGCCGTACCCAACGAGACTTGGGTGCATAAAGGGATGTACGTTTGGGGATAAAATCATGTAATAGCTTGGAAACGCGACAAGAAGAGAAGGGTCACAGCCATGCATTGGAATTGTTCATGTTTAGTTTCGGTATTTTTCGCTGTTCTTCTCTGGTTTTCTTTTTCAATGCGCCTTGATCATTTTTGCTAGTCCCCCGAACAACCTCGCCTCTACGACAGCCGGGACCCTCGGGAACCCCCAATTTTGGACAATTTCCCGGACCGTTACTTGTCAGCGAGGTCATATCATCTTGCTTGGAAGATGATACAGGTGCTACAGAACACTGGAAGCGTTGCAACAGGGGAGGCAAGCCAAGGGATCTCTTTTTTCCTCCACCACAAGAATCACGCGAGGCGTTCGGCATCTCCCTCTGTCCAGACCACCCGTGGAGAAGAGCAACAATATATATCCAGAGAAGAAACAAGTATCTAAGGAGCACAGGCGAAAAGACCATAGTCCTCTACCGAGAGGTAATGGGGCTTTCTTTGGGAGCGTTCCCTCCGGATTCGTGTTAAGGATTCACCTTCGTCACTTCCCAGTCCCCTTCCTCCCCCTCTTTTTGACCCTTTCTCCGCGCGTGCACCGTACGCCGTTGCGGGGATGCCTTTAAGTCCAAATGGTCCACCTCCGAGACTCGGACCAACAGCAAACAGAAGGTCTCCGGGGGGGCACTTGCGAGTGTCGGTGGAATGTCTGGAGAAAAAACACTCGGATCCTGATCGAGAGGCGATGGATGCTTGGGGTACGGCCACAGAAATTGCGCACGGGCGCTCTCAGATAAATTGTTCCATTGCTGTTTCCGTGCTGCCTGTAAATGGCGGTCTTTGCTCGTGGGCGTCACAATTTCCACGCGGCCTCGCAGCCGATACTGCTCCCGAGTCTTGACGAAATACCAGGCAATCTCCGCGTCGGGATGAAGGGTCAACTGCGGAATCTTCTCGCTGCGGGCATCTGTTATGATTTTAAGCAGGTGCTTTGGCAGTTACCAGCGTGAGCAAAGATGGAAATGGAAAATCAGTAGGGGATGGGGGGCTTGTCTGCCCAACCATAGATTGCACGCGCATACAGGAAATTTACCACAGAGAAGCAACGAGATAATATGAGGAAGAATTCATTAACTCTGCTTACCTTGTCCTGCGGGTCCATACCATTGTAAAAGCCTCGAAAGACAACAGTACGGACGAAAGGTTTGATGACGGAGGAGTCGTCCGACCCAAATCCTACCGTAGCAAGCTGAATGTAGCGGCTGTGTGCGTCTCGATTGTTCCGGGCCATAGAAATGCCGAGGTCCAGGACCCATTTTGGCTTCTTTTCACCCCTAGCTCCGTGAGATGCGTCGTCAGCATTTGAGGCAGTGGGCGACGATGAGCGGGCCTGTCCTATATCGGCAAGGCCGCCTTCTCCGATTTCAGCTGCTTTCATGGTGGCCATAGGCGTCAAACTTGAGGGAAATCGGTTGAAAGGAGAATGAAGAAATGCTATGTTGCGGACAGGGGCGACGAAAGTTGCCCGAAGGACGGGTAAGGCGCAAAGCAGCGTGGTGGCGGTGTGTGAGACGGAGCACAGTAAAGGATTGCGGAGAAAATGGACAGGCATGCAGGGAATCCTGCATGGAATCGAAGATGATATGTATGTAATAATATGTTTCGGGGTCGGAAAAGTACGCAAATGGTTTTCAGTCAATAACAGTGCCAAGTAAGAAACAGTCTGACCTCTCGATATCCCCCTTCCAGACAAAGATACTCGCGAGACGGCAACCCACAAAAAAAGCACATAGCACTCGCAAGCTGTTGTAGAATTCCAAGAGAGATATTGTCTCCCAGATTGGAATTATCCCTGTCTCCAGCAAAATCACGGTAAATTATGCATTTCGTGTCTTTCCAAGCTGCAGGGGGCAACGGCCAGGGCATGCGCATGGGCCACATGGCATTAGTCAAGTATTTCGTCCGATACGCTTCCCAAAAGTGCAACCAGTAAAGGGCACATGAATGCTGATCATAGCTGCGTACAATGATTTGTTTATCAGTGCCCACACCCTTTTACAGGTTTATATTCGGCAGTAGGTACAAGTACGCACATGGTTGGAACATATCATTGCGCGACTGCCGTTGGGGGGTACTCACGATGTTTCGCGGGCAGTGACCAAGATATTAAAGACTCGAAAAGCAGAGTATATCACAGCTTTTCTTCATGCCCTATGTTTACACAACAAATAAAGTGATACGAAAAAACGGAGGAGATGATCGATGTCCTTTCCTGGACCGTCAGTGACGACCGGGCAGTATTACAAATATGGAAAGTCAGCTCTTTTGCGGCGTAATTTTTTGCATTTGTTTCCTTCAAGTCACACACAACATCCCGGACAATTGTGCAAGCTTTCATGTATGTACATGTCGCAATCTAAGCAAAAAATATTCCGACATGTGGGGCATTGCAGGCGCACTATCTTCGCGGAAGACACATCGAGGTGCCGCATACAAGCATCACATCTGTCCAACCCACTTTGCTCTTTGGGCGGCACCTCGATGTACTGGGACACAGGGAAGAGGTGGTGGTAGGAACGGGCTAGATGAGAGGAAGAAACCAGGGGTAATGTACAGAGGTTGCAAGCTGTAGGTAGGTCCGTGACTCGGGCCAGACAGCGGGGACAGACATACGCCACAGTCGACGGTCGTGGCGGGTTCCCCCCATCGAAGGCAAGAGCAGGGGCGTGTGGTGTATGGATGCGGTTGGGGAAGCCCATCA
>NW_005803906.1:62404-65254 GCF_000240725.1 Microchloropsis gaditana
GGCGGGGGGGAGGGTGGGGGGAAGGGCGGGGCATTCTCTGTCGACTTTGCACCTGGCTTGCGCCTTCCACCTTGATGCTGACCGTCTTCCTCTTTCTGTTCCCTCTCTGTGCAGTCGGTATGGTCGATACGATTTTTGCGGACGTGGCGCAACCGGACCAAGCCCGTATTGTCTCGTTGAACTCCCATTACTTCCTCAAGAACGGCGGGCACGTCGTCATCTCCATCAAAGCCTCCTGCATCGACTCCACCGCCGCCCCGGAGGCTGTCTTTCAAAAAGAGGTGCGGCTTGCCCACTCCAGCCTCCTCTGTTTGCCTCCTTTTTCTTGTCCTCCTTGCCTTGGCTCGTTGGCCCTTCTCTCCCTTCTTCTTCAGACTCCTCCTCTTCCTTCCCATCCCTCGTGCCCCTCCTTCTCTGCCGAAAGTTTCCGCCTTTATGTAACTGCTTCATGTTTTGCTTGGTAGATCTTTTTCTAATGTGTCATCTCTTCCTTGCCTTTTTATCCAAGCTTTCTTCGTTTCGTCTGCTGACGTCCCCCCCCTTCGCTCACGTCCTTATCTCTCCCACTCAGGTGAAGAAGCTTCAAGAAGAGAAGTTCAAACCTTTGGAACAGCTGACGCTTGAACCGTACGAGCGAGATCACGCAGTGGTGGTTGCCACGTACCGACCGGCTCCGAAGACCAAGAAGTAACAGCACAGGAAGGGAGGGAGGGAGGGCGGGAAGGAAAAGAGATTCGGAGTGGTTGAAGCAGACGTGGGTGGGAGAGGAGGGGCGCGCAGAAGGTGACTGTGAACCGAGGTCTTGGGTCTTGTGTGGGATGGTAAAGGATGAGAAATGACAGAAGCGGATCGGCACGGAAGGAAAAGGACGGAGAGGCGAGGCCTGATATGGTGTCGCTCGAAAATGGGGAAGAAAGAAATGGAGCAGGGATGCCGGTTGATTTAAGGAAAGGCCATTACGAGGGTGTGAGTATGGAGGGATAGTGGATAAATTGAAAGTGGCACCGATGCCGGTTGGGAGGCACAAAGAGATGTGTCGGACTGAAAGCAAGTGATTCATGGACTATTTACAGCAGCAGCTGCGGCGGCAGCAGTGAAGGCAAGGTAGCAGTAGGGGCAAGCGAAGCGACAAAGATGAAAAAAGGAACGCGCGAGCCCGAAATTCTCTGGTCTGGTCATAATTGAGTTTCTCTTCGTCCTTCTTTTCAGTATCTTTTGTTTTGTTTTTAAGTTTTATGTATGATCAGACAATCAGCATGGCATTTTTCTGGAGAGCTTGGTTTTTCCAAAAGTGAAGGAGAATGTTACTTTCCATGTTCGTGTTATTTTCGGCGGTCGTTCCCGCTGTTGCAGATGCTGATAACAGATAGTGGTTGGGCTTCGGGTCAAAAAATGGCAGCGCCGCTCCTAATGCACAACGAGAAGAAGAATGACCAATTGGAACGAAGCCCACCACGGCAAATCTCTACGACCCAAGCGAGCACTTGACTTTATCCGACGTCGTGATATAGGAGAAGGGGACATGGTGGACAAACGGAACATTTTTTGGGTGGGATTTGGGCGACTTTCGTTTTGGGCGGACGTAGCGATCTTGTTTGCAGAGGAATCGACCGCTTCTGAAATTTCTTCCACGCGGGGGGCAGCCATTTCCATGCCCAGCACGGTGTCCACGGGCAACTCCATGCGTTTCTCCGCGTCTTTGGACAGCAAGCATTTTCTCTTGCTGTGCTTTGGCCCCGTACTTTGTCGTACAGGCGTAAAATGCTGATCGGGAATGGAAGCTGTTGTAAGCAGGGCCAAGGACGCGCTGTATGCTATGCCCTTCCCCCAGTTTCCTGATCATTTTTGTACTCCATTTGTCCTTTACCCTCCATGATGTCCTTATATCATGTCTTTTTCGAATTGTACCAATCCCACGCGCGTCGTGGACCGGGTTTTTGGAATTGTGTTTCGCGAGCCATGGCATGTTTGTTGACGTGTGCGGGGTTCGACATGGTGGTGGCAATGGCTTTGCCCCGGTGGCAGGCGAGGCTTAGAGCAAAAAGACGGATGCAATAATTGTGTCTCCCTTGATTGTCAGGCAAGTGTAGGGATCAACGTGTATTGAACACTCAATGTTATGGCAGACGAATGTTTTTGTGGTGAAGATTTGCCCATACTGGCCTCGTGGCACGTATCGGCACAGACCTCGCGTCCCCTCCGCGGCGCTATCCCTCGCTCGATTTCATGTTCTAATCAATGCTTTATTGTGCAAACATATATACCACAAACAGCAGATCTTGTTGAAAATGTTGTCATCTGCCTTGTTTCGTACTGCTTCCGGGCTGGTGGTCACGGCGGCGCTGTCCTTGTTGGCGGGGGCGCCTGGTGCGTCGGCACTGAGTGCCTTCGACGCCCAGAACTTGACGCGCACGGGCTATATTTATACATACCCGACCATGCTCACGTATCGTCAGATGTATGCGGTACGTGATGGATGGGTGAGGGGCAAAGAAAGGGCGACCTAGTGGGGCGAGACAAAAAGGAAGAGGATCGCATTCCGGTGCTCTGAACGGCCGTCTCGGCATTGCTCTTCCCTGCTAACTGGCACATATTAAGCTCTTTGATTTGTTTCTACTTGTAGGATATCATTTCCAGGGGTCCCCCGTACCATTTCAATCAATTTTTTATTCAAGACAAGCTGCCAGATGCCAAGGTACGTTGAGTACATGTTCTCCCTCAGGTCTAACTCCTCGTCTGACATCTCCTTCCCTTGTTTGATATGCCTTAACCTTCACAGTCGACCGCGCGCAATGCCAATGTTGATTTCTTGACGGCCACTGCCTGGCTCGACACTCGGGACAACGTAAG
>NW_005803906.1:65322-65559 GCF_000240725.1 Microchloropsis gaditana
CACAGCGGTTAGATACCGGACATTAACGATGTATGCGAAAACGGCACATCCCTAAGAATGTATGGGGGCTTTCAAAACCACTTGTCTCCTCCGCCTGATCCCTCTTGTCTCCCTCTTGGCACTGCAGCCTATCGTCCTGACCGTGCCCCAGCCGGACAAGAAGAATCGCTACATGTCTGTGCAGGTGACGCACTTGAAAGGGTACGAGACAGACTACGTGGGCACCCGTATGAGGTA
>NW_005803906.1:67864-68108 GCF_000240725.1 Microchloropsis gaditana
GACTGTGAACCGAGGTCTTGGGTCTTGTGTGGGATATCTCCGCACGGTAAACCCCTCCCTCGATTGTCCCGAGGTCCCAACGGGACCATCGCCCCGACCCCACCGGATCAGCCTGTCGGATCCCTCCTTGCACTCACCTTAAACCGGGCGTCATCCCAATCCAGGGGCACGTTCTTCACGTACAAGTTCGTCCACAAGGCCTCCACCTTGTGTCCCCGCTTAAAGGGCTCCACCACCACCTCTT
>NW_005803906.1:68118-69767 GCF_000240725.1 Microchloropsis gaditana
AAGGCAGGGATGGAAGGAGGAGGGAGAAAGGGAGGAAGGGAGGGAGGGAGGGAGGGAGGGAAAGGCGCGAGGTTCCTCACCTCCGAGTCAAAATGGACAAAGCCGAAGCCCCGGGACTGTCCGTGTTCGTCCGTCACCACCTTACAGGACAAGATGTTCCCAAAGACAGAAAAGGTGTCGAAAAGCGTCTTGTTGTCGATGGTGGGGTGGAGGTTCTTGATGACGATGTTCCCCACGCCAGTCTTACGAAGGTAGGGGTCTCGTTGCACCCACATGACCCGGCAGGGACGCCCGTTGATGGGTTGGAAATTCAACACGTCGATGGCCCGCTCTGCGTCCATGGTATCGTAGTAGTTCACGTAGGCGTACCTAGAAAAAGGAGGGACAAAAACGGTGTCATGAGGAAGGGAGGAGGCTGTGAAGGGAGGGCGGAAAACACGCAGGAGAAAGTCTCTGCTTACCCGAGGGACTGACGCGTGATGGCGTCACGAAGGATACGAATCGATTGAATCTTTCCAATCTGTGCACAGTCAGGGGGAAATGTCAGGAGAACGTGAGACAAAAGGCAGGCGGGGACGACCGGAGTGAGGCAACACCTTCCCTTCCTCCCTCCTTCCACCCCTCCTCCATTTTCTTCGTCCTCCACCCCTCCGTTGCCATCCCATGGTGACCAACACCACGAAGTGCGCCGCATGGTTGCCCGTTTTCCTCCGTTGATGCGTCGCCGTACCTGCGAAAAGGCCTCGAAAAGCTGCGATTCCGTAGTGGAGGGGGCCAAGTCACCCACATAGAGAGAAGCAGAGCGTACATTCCCGTACATAGGAGCACCAGAACCAGCCCCAGTTCCAGTCGCTGCACCTTGGGCAGGCATGTTAGCGCCGCCGTTCATTCCAGTGTTTGCGTTGGCAGTAGCTGCGTCCATGGTTCGTCTTTTTGGGTGGTTAAGTTTGGTCTTTTCGTTTTTTTGGGGTTTGTAAGGTTATAGGAGAACGCCCCTGTGACACAAGAATTAATATATCGAAATGTCTGTGAGTGCACGTGTTGGCCATCCGCAAGCGTACAGCCTGGCATACCGAAGACAAGGAGCCAATCGTGATGCCTAAGATTCCCGGACCCTACGCAAGGTAAGGATCGCGCCCCCTTTTGAGGGCTTAAGCCTCCTCTATGCATGTCAGGAGGATGTCTAGGTAATATAGCTCTTAATGTGCCTATAAAATCATGCGCTGAGGGGAGGAATGGTGATCCTGATGATTTTCACAACATGTCACGCATGGCCATTCCGTTCCCGTAACGCAACACACGCGGGTTGATAACTGCTAGGACAAGCTTTCCAATGAACAGGGCGAACCTTCAGTCCATGCACACAATTCTCCTGTATGGACTGCAATCATAACAAGAATGAGTCCCGAAACCTCTACGATCGCGTCGAAAAAGAACTCCGGCCCCGTGGGCCATAGATGAGATGAGCCTCGCTTCTCTGCCGCCCCCCAAGGCTTTTTCTGTGGCTGAGAGAGGACGGATGATGCCACACTAAAGCGTCTTACACGACACCTCCACGCTTTCTTCCCTTCTCGCATCCCTCATGCAATGTGTGGCGAGCACGCACATGTGAAAAGGCAGGTGGATGTGGTGGTATCTTGAAATGGTGA
>NW_005803906.1:69777-70412 GCF_000240725.1 Microchloropsis gaditana
AGGGAGGGTCGGAAAGTATCTTGCGAACACAGAAGCGAAATGGAGGAATTGGAGGAAATCAAGCCATGACCACTCGACCGAGTTAGGCGACTGGGTGTGGATGCCAATTCATTTGCATGCAAATCCATGGAAACAATTTGTTTGTCTCTGTGTGTTTAAATTTCGTGCCCGGGTCATCCATCATCCTAACCTCTTGCCTCGTCGCCCCCTAACCTCTCGACTATCCATTCGTGACCACCCCTCATCACTCTTCTCCCCCTCGGGCTTGACGCACAGATCCACGAGAATAGAGTGGAAACAGCTGTAAAGGGATCATCATGATGAGCAGAGGAGGTGGCCGTGGGCGTGGAGGGGGGGGCTTTCGCGGCGGTGGTGGAGGCGGTCGAGGTACGCTACGCTCCTCTCCCTTCCATATGACCCTGTGGCCTTGAACTCCCTTTCCGATGGATGGAACGAAGATTTTTCCCTTAAATGTCCATACGAGGAGACTGAATATTGTGCCTGAACTCAAAAAATTGCTGTTGTTTGTTGCGATCGGGTTCTTGCTGTCAGTAAAGCGTGTCTACGTAGCAACTCTCACGGCGCCGGTGAGAAAACCCCAAATCAAAACCACAAGGCCCCATCTGAGTCCCAAA
>NW_005803906.1:70422-76712 GCF_000240725.1 Microchloropsis gaditana
GGGGGAGGGAGGGGGGTAGGGAGGGAGTGAACGCGATCCGTCCACACCAGCGCGCGGAAACCACGCACCATTTGGTTTTACTCTCTCGGCACAACTGGCACGTCAACCATCGACTCGTCTGCGGATTCGACAGGGTTCGCTTCTTGGCAGCTCGCCCTCCGGCCGTACTGCTACTTGTCTCACTACACTGGCTCTGCCCGCCGCGGGCAACTCGGGGGAGATCGGGGCCCCTGTCAGTGCTCGCACCACTGATCCAACTGCGATCGTCTCCTTCTTCCTGCCCGGGGTCCGTCCAAAGTGGAAAAGGTTCTTGGAGGAAGGGCTGGGCAAGGTCCAATTCATTCGGTACCTCATAAAGCTGCGGCGGCGAAGGGGGTGCGACGTACGGTGGCGGGTGTGGGGGATAAAGACCTTGATTCTCAAGGTTATTCTCTTCAGACCCGGTCAGGCCGCCGCAGCAGCCTCCGTGCATGCTCTTGGAAGAGGAATAGGGAACGGTTGGTTGACCACCCGCGATTTGGGCGTATTACCGGCGTGTACGCGACACAGCACTTGGGAGGGCTTTAACGTGAAGACGAAAAGCGCATCAAAAGGCGCTGAGCCCAGTGGGTAATGGCCAGGCATTACCCATCCTGTGCATCTGTATCAAGAATAGAAAGTGACCGGGTCAATGTCCGAGTCTTGTCGTAGTCTCTGTGCGTGCGGTAAAGTGCTTGCCGCAAGCTCACTAATATCAGCCTCGCAATAACCGCGCATCTCCCTCTCTTGCTCAGGAAATAAAACAACAAATCACCACGCCCGTGTCCCGCCACCGGGGGACAGCGTCACATCCCATGCGTTTCAACGCCCCATAAAAGAGGCGTGTTGGTGTGTGTTGGTACGTCGTGGGTCCCGCCTTGTTGCTGTCTACATGCAACTCATGAGAGAAGACAGGTGCGCGTGACCCTCCACCCAGAAGTGGCACGTACATAATCCACGTTTGCGTGCGGGACAAGGTGGTCCGAGGCCTTGCGACCGTGTCGCTCATGCTCCGAACACGATGACAAGCTTAGCAGAGCTACGATTGAGTCGATGTTTGATTGACGTCGGTCCGTGGTTTTTGGCATTGACCTTCCCTCCACCTTGAAAGCTCAGCTACAAGCGTAACCCCCAGCCACTGCCACCCTCCGCTTTAACCATCACCCATGAACATTGCCACAGACTGAGACATTTAGTACTCCGTAACATTAAAGTATAGTTTCCAAGTACCAGCATTTGTCGGTCCCCCCCGAAAAATGGAAAAAAAAATAATCGACAAAGACAGAAAAGTGATGTTTTAAAGTCCATTACAGGAAAGCAAAAAGAAAAAAAAAGATGAAAGGTGAAGTAGCAATAGTTTGAGTCATGTAGTGTGTCTTGGTTGCATCATGTGGTGTCATATTTTACCCTTTGACCAAAAATCACTCGAAGACAGCTAGAAAGCACCCCTACTTATTCGAGCTGAAATCCATTCTTGCTCTTATATATGCATATATACCTCTGTTAATTATTGATGCTCGTTGCTCGCTTTGATCCCACGTAGACGTGATTGGGAAGACACCAAATTGGCTGTCCCAATCTGTGATGTAGATTGCTTGTTTGACGCATCACTTTCATTCGCCTCTCTCGCTCCTCTCCGCGTCGGCTCCCCTCCCACATCCCTCCGCGACTCTTTAAGCTTCCGTGGCACCAAACCCTCCCCAATCCTTTCCTTCGTCATGAGGTTCTCGTCTGGGGTAGTGGATGATCCTTCGAGGTCGTCGTCGAGGCCCGACTCTCCCTCCCAGGTGGCACCCCTGGTCATTTCTGATGTCAGCTCTTCGGCTTGCAGCGTGTATTGGATGGTGCTAGGCCCCCCCTAATGGCATGTAAGGCAGTAGAAGGGCTTTGAAATGCAGTCGCTGAACGTCGTATTACCGCTTCATGATACATTCATGTCCTTTCCAATCTACACAGCGCACCTATCGCGCCGTTTTCCCCCTATGTCTCCCTCGTACCCATCTCCCATCCTGAAAGCCTTATTCTCTCGCGACCTTACCTGCAGGGACTCGATCCAATCAGTCAAAACCTCTCCAAAAACGGACGTAATTTCTACTTCCATCGGAAATGTAAAGGGAGCTCCGTCCCGAAACTCAAAGTAGGACCCGTGTACGGGCCAACCCTCCCTCCACTCCCCTCCCATTTTCAATCGCAGGGCTTTGGTGGGAAAGCGCGACGCTTGGGTCGACACTTTTAAATAGAAGTCATTCGAGCCCTTGAGTTGGAAACAAAAAGAAGAAAGAAGGGGTTGGAAAGGGGAACGGGGGTCAGCGAGGAAACAATGGGAAATTTCCTCATCGCGTTTCGAAGGAGACAGAAATGGTCGGCAAGCGCCTTTGACCGTGCGTACCATGAAAACAAATCGTATTTTATGGTCCCTCACATCGCAGGGAATGGCTTTCCTGTCCGTGTACATCGATACAAAGCCCGCAGGGAATGAGAAGATATGTTGGTCGTGGAGCACCCGTTCCTCTCTCTACGAGCGCATCCGTCCCACCATTTTGGAAATAGAACTCGATGTTTGAATATCTAATTTATGTTTTTTCGCGTCCTGTGGACACCTTTCGTGTATCCTTTTCCCCCCTCGCACTCTACGTACCACTCAATCTCCCAGCTACCATCTCCAGGAAGCGCAAAGTCCAGATGACCATACTCACACTCGGGACACAGATTGTTCACAAACGCTGTATAAATACCATTGACAGGGTTCCCACCTGCACCAACACCTGTGCCGTTCAGCAAAATGCACATCCCGCATCCTCCCACGTCAAACTGAGGCTGATCCAAGGCAACTGTAAAGTCGATGCCCTGAATCTGCAGATGGTTGGAGAGGAAATGGAGGACACGTATGTTGAAACTAAATACTTACACCGGAAAACAACCAAAAACACAAACGTGAAGGAGTAAATTGCAAAAGCGCACCTCGGCGGGAATTGCCGAGCCATCGGGCTGGTCTAAACCGCATGCGCCCCCCCCTCCGTAGTTGCCATAGTAGGTTGACTGAGGGCATGAGTGGATAATTAAAAAAAATATCGAAGAATGAAAATAAATATTTGAAAGATGAGACTTGCTGGTTTCCTTCATTTGTACATTCTCTTACATCTTTTTAATTACTCATTCTTTATGAGAAACCGTACTTACCCGACCGCGAATAGGCTTAATAAACCATTCATCTGACCCAGCACCCTCCGCCAGGGCTATCGAGCCAAGTTGTACGGCCGATACTGCACAGAAATATCCAATGTGGAGGCCAGAGAGTCGCATTATCCTACAACGGTATGACGGCCGCGCGTGCTGAGGTGATGTAAGGTTGGAAAGCTAGTAAGTTATGAATTGCATGAAATTTCGGTTGACCAGGGCCAGCCTTCTCATAATTGGCACCATCGAATATAAATACTATGTTTGAAAAACAGCAACTCGATTTTTGTGTCTGTTTCGAGTGAAATTAAGGAATACAGCCGCGAGTTGCAGTAGGAGGAATTCCCTACGTCCTTGGCAACGATACTGTGAATGCATTTCCTCACCAGAGCAAATTTTAAAGCGCTTATTGACGTAGATTAATACTCCCTGCCTACTTCATTTATTCCTCACCAGCTGATCCTCTCAGTGGCGCAAGTTTGGTGGACAATGAGCTAGACTGGAAAGCAGTGTTGCGTGAACCGTTTCTCCTCCGGTTTTAAACTTTTGAAAAACGGCTTTGCCACACCCGCATGCCGGCATCATCATTTCTAAAATGCCTCCATTTTTTTAAAAGTTGATCATCATCAGATCCTCACACGCTTTGAAATAGGTCAAGGGAAGAATTTTTAATCCATTCAAAATCAAGATGCCTTAAATCTAACATTTTCCGTGTCATAAAGCTTAAACAACTGGAGGCGTCGTGACGTGTCTCTTCATCGTTGGGAGGCATCTCATGTCATTTTATTAAATCATGAACTTGACAAAGTGTCTAAATTGCATCGCAAGAAGAAATATTGCATTTTTTTCCTTTTTGTTCTCGTTTTTCGGCAGCTGCCTCATTCATGCTCTTCTGAGTCTAGCTCGGTGTCGTGGATTTAAAATGAAAAACTCCGTTTGACTTCATAGCCCCAAGTCACCCCTCACCCAGGCTCTCGGCATTTCTGTTCTCTCTAATTCTTATCCTTGCTATATAGTAAAAGTCGCAAACGAGGTGGCCTATATGAATATGGGGGTAAGCCAGTGCGCCCCGTCCACCACAACGTCCCTCTCCCACACTTGTTCGAGCTGCCTCATCTCCGGCTATGGAAGGCAGTTGATTCGGCAAACGACCCTTCCACGAGACTAAAATTGTCTCTAAGATCCCACTGCTTTCATCCAACAACACCTCCGTCATGAGGTGTTTCCAACACAGAGACAACTATCGCGCACATAACATCTTCGGATGAAATGAAAAGCAGAATGGGTGATACTGCAACCGTAACCCTTCTCCGTGAGTATCCGCTAGACGTCTCTAACGTCCAGATGCCTTCCAGGGCCCCCCAGCATTTAAACGAGTGTGTCCAGTCACACAATCATACCGCCCTCGAGTCTTCCATCCACCGTCCCTTACCAACCTCCCTTGTCCTCGCAGTCTGCCACAACACCGCGACAAGTCGCATACACAAAACCTGCCGCATCTCCCCAGTGCAGATTTCCCTCCACCACAAGGACCTTTCCACATGCCTCGGTCCACCCCCGTTACTCCGAGCCGTCCTTGACGTGCGTGTTGAATTCTTGGAGCACCTTGATCGCCTCCTGCACTTTTTCGTCCAAAGACTCCGGAGATTCGAGCAAATGAAGGATTTCCTAAAATATGGGAAGAAGCGGTGTGCGTCAGAGAAAAAGGAGGGCAGCGAGGAGGGACGGGAACGCCCGGGCGACTCATCGGGATCGTCCCAAACTCGTTGCGGACAATTGCGCCCCACCGGTCAGAAGCGTCGCGTTTTCCAACAAGCTGAGTAAAGAAACGACCATGTCAAAATTCAAAAGGGTCGGGTATGATATAGACCTGGACCTACCGTATTGTCCAGCTCCAAAATCATCCCCGTGATTTTCCCGGCCAACTCAGGCTCCCGTCGCACAATCAGAGGGTACAACTGTTCTCCCAAAATCGTCTTCTGCTCCTCCAACGAGGCCGATGCCAGACGCGTGGGGTCGATCGCCCCTCCTTGCGGGGCTCCCCCTTGCACGCCTTCCTGCCCGTGCTGGTACCCTCCCTCCGCCGGACCCCCCATCGGCGCCTGCATGTGCTGCGGCATGCCCCCACCCATCATCCCCCCAGGTCCGGCCTGCACCATCCGACCCTGCTGCCGCCCACGGATACCTCCTCCCTGTTGCTGTCCTTGGTGCCGCTGATTGTAGGCCTGTTTCGGCCCCCCTGGTCCTCCCGGTCGGCCGCCCATCAGCCCGCCCGGACCGCCCTCCATTCCCCCCATGTCTTGGCGCCGGTAGTCAGGCATGCGGTACATGGGCCGCATCATGCCTACAGGAGAGAATGAGACCGAGAGGGGGGAAAGAGGGAGGGAGGTGAAACGGGCGGCCATCGGGTGCCTAGGTCGGACGACGCCGTCATCAAGGAAAACTGGTCGTGCGAGTCTTTCTCTGATCCCAGTTCCCCACCCGTGCTATCCCCAGACCAGCCCAAGGGCACAAGGACAGGGGACCCCGTCCCGCGGGAGCAGAGGGAGAAGAAGACGGAGGCCTTTACCCTAACCCCAACCCGATTCTTAGCCCGACCGAGGGCAGCACTACACAGCAACTATGGGATCGCCCGTCCACATTCGCCCTCACCCTAACCCTGACAGGTCCTTTTCCCCCCGGCAATCCTTTCCCCTAAGCCTTTCCCCTACATTCCCCCCCGGAACCCCCCGTCTTATCCCCAAGACCATCCCTGTGCCCCACTCCAAGCCCCGCGCAGTGCTCTTACCCGGATTCAACGGCATCCCTCGTTGTGGCAACATTCCTCCCGGCCCGCGCATGGGCTGTCCGTATGGGCCCATCGACAGGTACGGGGGCTGCTGCATCCCCATCCCTGCCGGTGGTGGGTAAAAGGGGGCGTTCTGCATGGGGGGGATCATACCCCGTTGTTGTTGTTGTTGTTGGAAGGAGACGGCCAGCATTTCCCGGCGTTGGGACGCGACTTGGGAGAGCGCCACGTAGACGGGTTTCCCCACGAACATCTTGTTGTTCATCTTCTGGATGGCGGCCGAGGCTTCTTCGGGCGTGGAGTAGCA
>NW_005803906.1:77348-78126 GCF_000240725.1 Microchloropsis gaditana
GGGCTTGCCTTCGCCCCCCATGTGCAAATACTGCAGCAGAGGGTGGGTCGCCGGCTCGGCGGCAGAGGAGGAGGACGAGGAGGAGGCGGCACAGGAGGAGGACGAGGAGGAAGCGGCAAAGGGAGGGAAGAGGCCGGCCAGGGAGTGGGAAGGAGAGGGAGGGGTGACTAAAGTGTTGCCCGGCCAAGGGGGTAACGAAGGGCTGCTGGAGGTGGCCGAGGGAGGACAAGAGGCACAAGCGGAGGAAAACCGTCCCCTCCCTCGTCGAGAAGCAGCGGATTGATGCGTCAGGGCCTCCGTCCCACCACCCTGCCCTCTCCTCTTGGACTCTGCCCGCCTCGTCTTCCTACCTCCACCTCCCACTTCCCTTTCCCCTTCTCCTGTATCCCCTACAGGCGCATTAGGGGGAGCGGTGCCACCCTGCCCCCCCTCTTTGGTTTCGGGCACAGGAACCAAAACAATCACCATCCCGTGCTCCTCTACTGCCCCTTCTTTCCCCCCATCCTCTCCTTCCGTGGCCGACGCCGAAGAACCGGGAGGAGGACGCACGCGACGGTTGAGGGCCGTTACGGTCAAATGGTAGGGGGAAATCCGTCCCTCCCGGTCAATCGCTTTGATGACATGGGACGGGGGAGGGAGTCGGGGAGGGAAGGAGGGAGGAGGGGTAGGAGGGCGGGAAGCAGGCGCCACACCACCCTCACGACCAGCCACTCCGTCGCCCTCCCATTCCCCCACGAGACCCGTCGTGCATGGCGCGGGGCCGGGGGAGGTAAAAAGT
>NW_005803906.1:78365-78886 GCF_000240725.1 Microchloropsis gaditana
CCCCTGCCCTCGCCCCTCCCCGTTGCTCCTCCAGGTACATCTCCCCAAAGGTCCGAAGGAAAACTTCCACCAGAGGCTGGGGCCGGGAGCGGAGGAAAACCAAATGCACGTACGGGGTGCTTCCCGCCACCTCCATCGCCTCGTCCTGCTTCTCTTCCTCCAGCAGGTCCGTCACTTCCTCCGGCAACGCCCGTCGGCGTCGGCGTTTTTTCGCCCCCGGCCCCGGACTCGGAGCCACGCTTTCAAGGGTATGCTGCTGAGGCCGACAGCACACGCACATCCGGTTCCAGCATCGCGAGCAGGGGAACGCCCCGTCACTGAATCGAGAGGAGAGAATGAAAATGAGAGAGGGAGCAGGGCAAGGGTGGATAAGTGGACGAAGACAGAGAAGGACGCTAAGGAAGGGCACGTCAAAGGCGCTACAACTTTCAGAGGGAGGGAGGGCGGATGGTTAGAGAACGGTGTGGAAACATAGTCATATACCGAGGGGAGCGGAGAGGGATGGGGACACAGGGCGCAGG
>NW_005803906.1:78896-88159 GCF_000240725.1 Microchloropsis gaditana
GGAAGGGGGGGGGGGGGCGGTGCCGTCCTCATCGTCGCCGGGTTTGGTGGGTGTCGTGTCCTCGCCCGGGGATATGATTGAAGTGTGAGAGAAGGAAGAGAGGGCCGAGGGAAGGAAGTTGAGGACGGGTGGGAAGACGTGAGGAAAGGCATCGGGGGGTCGGGACGGGGCGTCGCGTGCCTTCCTTTTGCGGCAGCAACGCCACTTCGACGGTGTCGGTAGTCCTTCCGAGCAAAGCAGGAGCCAACGAGGGGAAATTGGGCATGGAAAAATGGAAAAGGCGGAGGACGCTCCTCTTTCCTCAAATTTGGGAGGACAAGCCCTGTTTCTCCTATTGAAGGGTATCGGACTCGACACGACCCACAGGACGGGGCCAGGAGAAAGCAAAAATTCAGAGACCAAGCAGCGGCGGCAGTGTCAGCGACAGCGAACCATAAATAATGTATGTTGAGGGCGCTGGAGTATCAAGAAGTTACCTAGTAGAGAGCAAGCAGCCGGCAGCGGGGAGGAGAGCGAGCCCGGGTCTCCGCTGTGTAGGGCGGCCCATGCCCCCTTATAGCAAGAGGGAGAAAATTTTAAAGGAAGTTCAAGGCACGGGCATGGACAATTTTTGAAAGGAGGATTTGTGTATTGCAAGAATTAAAAACATGAACACGCAGAGGATTCCAACTACAGATTTCACTTGGGCTGCGCATACAAGCATTTTTATGTGACCAAAGAGGGAAAGAATGGACGGCGACCGGGAGACGGCATAGAATCAAGTTTGGACGCGGAAGCTTGTTGTCGATTTACCTTCCATGAGCTCCAGTGAGTTAAGTCAAGGTCATTTTAAGTTCGGATAAGCACGCGAAGCGTGCCCATGGGCCTGGTCGATTGACATTTTTCAAAGAAAGGACCTGCAAGGTACAAAATGGCCCAAAACCCGATGGCCGCATTTCAAAAATAACAATGGATATCTAAGAATGCGGCTGTACACGTGTTATTGCCTTGATGCAATTTATTGTTTTGAAGTGCGTATATTAAGGACACAGGGATACTTATTTTTCCGGCTTGTGTACCTCACTTATTCGTTTCAAATAATGAGTCAGACTGAAATTGGAAAGTTTTCAGTGTCTCTCAGGAAGGAGAAGCGAACTCGTGTCCTTACGACGACGAGGGATACTCAAAGGAGGTGATGAAGAGCGAGTGTATCAACCCGTGAGCTCATTGTGTGGCATATCGAGATGGCACTATATCACGTGAGCATCAACAGGACTACTTATTTTTCCGGCTTGTGTACCTCACTTATTCGTTTCAAATAATGAGTCAGACTGAAATTGGAAAGTTTTCAGTGTCTCTCAGGAAGGAGAAGCGAACTCGTGTCCTTACGACGACGAGGGATACTCAAAGGTGGTGATGAAGAGCGAGTGTAACAACCCGTGAGCTCATTGTGTGGCATATCGAGATGGCACTATATCACGTGAGCATCAACAGGACCCTTTGTTTCCACACGACTCATTCTCCCTAGATTGTGAATTTTGGCTTGAAAACCCATTTAAGAGTCAATCCGGTCTCCCTTTCTTGTTCAAACCAGACACCTTCCATCGTTATATCAGAGCAGGACTCCACCCCAAGGAGAACATCATAGCGACATGCAGAGTCTAAAGGGTTTTTGGTGCCGTACAATCAAATTTGGGAGACGGAGAGGTAGACTGTATACCATATATTTAACAATCATTATAAATACACGTGTACATACACAAGTTTCGTGTCCTGTTGTCAGGTCGTGTGTCGTTTGCGGGCCTGATCAAATCCATTACGCGCATGCGAAAACGAGCGAATAGCTTCTAGCCGACCGACGAAGGAAATGAATAACAATTAACATCTTATATGTTGCTTACTTCCCTGGAAGGAGGTGATGAACGCAGTGTCCATGGTGTATGGGTTGCATGAGCGCGGGTGTGCTGTCGGGATTTTTTTCTTCTTCGCAAGAGCAAGGCAGGGCGATCGGACATTTCCGGGACTTGAAATCTCGGCAAGAATTTTGGAACAGCACGTTCAGAACAGCACGGATTTCGACAAGGGAATGAAAGGTGTTTTTCAAGCATTTCGGAGTAAAGTTTGAATTCATAACGAACTCACTTGAAATGCACCACTCCTTTTTTAGATCCTATGGACAGCTTCTATCCACGTCGCTCTAGAGAAAGACACGGAGGGTATCACTTTAAACATGTTGCAACAAAAAGCATTGTACAACGTGTAGCCGCTACGCGGTTGGTTTTGCGACGCCTAAGTGTACGTTCCTCTGCTCCATATTTGAGCTTATCTACCACGCGTGTTGGCATTGTTGGAATCTACAAGCTCCAACAAAAAACGAGACTTCAAGCGCGAATCAAAACACACACACGATGTGTATGTGTATGATCCATCTTCATGGCATGATCGACGACTCTTTCGCCCAAGAAAGCCGCCAAAGCAGGGTAAAGCTGCTTAGGATGTGTAATTTTGATCGTAAGAAGAGCTTGCGGACTCGAGTATGTATGAAACTAACACATGCAATAGGCTTTCTGGATCACGCAACCTTCAAACGATTAGGGACGACATTGTTCTTCACTTCATAAGCAGTGCTTGCTCGGACTGAGCGGAACGCATGCGTATATCTTCCCTTTCCGATTTGCGCGTAGTCCTCGCAGCACAAGTAGATGAGCTTCCTTGAGAGGGTGGTTTAGCATGTCCAGAAAGGCAAAAAGAAATATTGAAAGAAAGGGGATATTATCCGATTTCGAATTTTTACGTTTCTTTTCCATTGTATCCTATCTCTTGCTGGTAGAAGACGCTTATCTGCTCGAGCTGGAGGCGTGGATGATGGAGGGTCTTTTTGTCGTGCTTGCGTCGACATCTTCGCTCGGAAGCATCGGACAATTACATCAAGTTGTTCGATCCATTGTCATATTGGTAGCTTGCTTTGCTCCCTGTAGAGGCCTTGGCACTTTCCCCTGAGTCTTGCTGGAAAGTTTTGCTTTTTTTGCGTGCCCCTACTAGGAGGAGGTAAAAATATTTCCTATATCTTGATCCGCGGTTCGCATTGATTTAAGGGTAGTGATGTAATAGAGGAAATAGTTGAATTCCAAATATGGAATGGAGAGCAAACGACTTTGGCTTAAATCGAATTTTTGCTTCTGCTCTTTTTGGCCGTAAATTTTCTTATTGTATGGGATTAGATCTGCTTCGGCCGTTTAAATGTCTGCACATCGACTGAACTTTCTCCACAAAAATGTGGACGCCTTACGAAGCCCAAAATTCATGTCAGGCACAACTGCGTTTCCAGAGAGATACACATGGTGGTGAGTCACAGACCAGATTCTAACGAAATTCCGCGAGTATTCGGATATGTGTGGCCAGCTCCCTTTGTCTCCTTCCCAAACCGCGATGGTGCTGCCCGACCGAGCCCGGATGTCGCACGGCTCTCACGTGCTACTCGCTGTCCATACCAACAATGTTACAGGGATAAACGTGTGAAACGACCGAGGATGCAAGGCGTTGCTGCCTTGCCTGCATGGAGAAGACCCCGGATGCCCTTGTCGTTGGGAGTATTTTGGCTTTTGGGCGTCACAGTAGCATCATCAGGTCAGGATTCGAGCATTTTTAAGGGTTATCTCTAGATCTATCGACATCACAGCTTTCAGCGCTCTCATCTCTGACTCTTTCCGCATTGTTGCGAAGACGGGAAATGTAGGAGCTGTGCTGGATTCGCCACTGTACAGAATGGTGGGCATACAAGAAGACTATCACACACCCCGTCTCCGCTCTCTTTAAGCAAGACATCGACTCCTTTAGGGGTGATAACAGCAACAAAAGTAAAGGCAAAATGCTCTAATGTGAGGACTTACATAGATGTTTCGACAAGGGGTGAATTTGTCACGCACACCACTGCCTCCTTATTGGTGGGAGCACTGAGTCTCGTAACGATTACACCGCCACGCATGGTACAAGCCGCCGAATCAAGTACTGATAACCCTTCAACCGAGACGAATCCCGTAGCACCTAGACGATGGATAAGTGGCAAAAGCGAAAAGCCAAGAGGAAGCAAAGATCGTACAGGCACGAAGAGAGATAGCAATTATTTGCGGTGTTTGAGTGACTGCACTACCGAATGTCGGAAGCCAGGACAAGGCCCCAGTAAGGACAATGCGGAATGCTTGGAGGCATGTCAAGATTATTGCTGTAAGACTTACGAGCAATGCACTTACACACAAAACTATGAAGGATAATCACAGATACAAGACAATATTCCTGCGCAATCGTAATCTTGCAGACCAAGCAACCATAAGGCGAGATAAAACTGAACAATTGTACCATTGAAGGGAAGGAATTGATAACACGGTGCACTGAATAGGCTTCCTTCTTGGTTGCCGCGACCCAAGGAAAGAAGAGGCCTTTTGTACATCCTTCACAAGAACTTGACACTTTAAACGTTTCTTCCTTTTGCTTACTTATGCTCCTGACAGAAATTAGACACTCGTTCAGCAAATTCTCCATCTCTCTCTCACTTTATCGGGCCTGTTTGATAGCTTCGTAGGACACATTTGAAAACAAATCATCTTGCGTTCTCCTCCGCTTGCCCTTCTTACGCTTCTTGAATTCATGTTCAAGTAGAAAGGTTGAAACTCGAGAGACAATCGTGAGGTAATTGTTTCTCGTTTCAAATTGCAGAAAAAATGTCAAGTTCTGATCCAATTCAAAATACAGGGGCAACTTTTCATGACAGAATCAGGGAGCTCATTTCCGGTAGATCCTACAGTGTGATGACAAGAAGCGTCTAATGTTTAATATGTATGTCTTGTGTCTTCCCGCCCACATTTGCCTCACGGAGTCATGCGCAAAAGTTCTTTTGAAGCGCCACACGTCAGGCTTGCAGCTGACATACTATCGCCGCGCTAATTCTGTGAAACGAAACATTTTGCTTCCAACACCGGGTTATCCGATGGCGTCCCTGCCGAGGACTCGGCCAGCATGCAAACCGACTTTCCTGTGCGATACAGACTACTTTGTAGGACATGCCGTGTACCCAAAAAACGTTTACCAATAGTTATCTACCCCAAAATTACTTGAGCGAGGGAGAATCGCGTGCAAGGGGTGCAATGACCCCGTGATTTGAGTGGTTTGTCTGCGCAAATTTTGATAGCTTACAGGAGAACAAGTGGCGGACATGATTAAGAACCAAAAGCTTTTCCTTTGTAGATCATAACATAAGTCAAGAAGTATGAGGGCTCACTTAGCAGCGGACGTATTATTATCGTGTAAATTTTTATACGCCTTGCTCAGATGCTAGACAACGCGAGCAAGGAGATGAGTGCCATGGCGTCCCTGTCGAGGGAGCGACCGACAAACAAAATGACCTGCTCCACGGTTTGGGTTAGAATCAAGGACATTCCGCGCGCCCTATACACATTTAGCATAGTGTTTCGACTTGAAGATTGCTTGAATGAGGGGCCTGTACCATGCACGGGTGTAACGACTCGATGATGTGATTGACCCGTATTCATGGAGGCCCAGCGGCTTCCATGAATACGAAGGAGAATTTTTTCCTTTGTAGACTAAGATATGGGGCAAAGAACCCTTAGTGGATTTTCTTGGCAGTCAGGAAATTGTCGTCGTTCATTTCTTTCACATAGTCTTCCCCTCATGTCAACTTGACTCGAACCCTCGGTTTAGCCGACTGCCTCGGCGCCGAGGACAACCGGCAAGCAAACCCTCGCAGTTTGAAGAATGAAGTAGGACATCGTATACTTACAAAACAGACGTCAATTATTTTTGACGGGAGCTTTGCTCCAACGAAACATTTGTAAAGTATAACGGTTTTTTGGTGAGATTGGTGACCTTAAGAGGAACTTAAGAGCAAGCAGCTGGGGAAGGGGTGTGAAAAAGTCCGACATCTTATGGGTGGGTGAGCGCTTTTTATGCGCTTAGGACATCAAGTATCTCAAGCGCAATGCTCCGCTTATCCATTCCTGGAATTGGCTTCTCTCACGCCTTTCGAATTTTTCTATTCTCTTGTACTTTTTCTTATGTCGTTGAGACTAACGGGCGGACAACATCGCAAGTTTGTCTGTGCTGGAGAACTCTTCAGTAACCAGAACGTACTATTCATTCGTGTCTACACACTTCCATGACAGGATGCGACTCTCCACATGTCAGTGACAGGTATTAATAAATATCATAGCTCTGTTCTCCTCAATGTCAACTGTGGTCGCACGATGCACGACTATGGAGGAGCAAGAAAAAGTATCAGCAAAGCTCGCAACCACGCTACGATTGAGAAGGGCTGCACTGGATCGACCTTCAAGTAATGAGATTACCGACTGTTTTTCCCCAAGCTGTGCACCATGCGCCCAAGCCAAGGTCAAATGCGACATGGCTTTCCCCTGGTCAGTTAGTAAAGGACGTAGGACGGTGCAATATCGCCGTTGCATCGTACAAAGATGCCCATAATTGAAGGTCTCGACCCAACCATTGTTCCCATTTCCTCCCTTTCTACATGCACAACAGTTCTCGTTGTTTCTCCCGATGCCTTCAATGTCGGCCCCAATTCAGAAAACGGAATTATACTCAGGAAGGGGTTATGGCGACTGTATCACTCGCTGACATGGTCGCAGATCGCTGCAACCCTCAAGCTCTTTCCGAGACACTGGCTCAAGCTGCCAGTAAAATCCATGCGAGCGAAATGCTGGAACATTCCCACGTAAAGAGACGCCTGGCATGGTTCCAAAGACAGAGCCTGGCTTTTGGATCCGATGTGACGTGGGGGTATGCCAAGGTCCTGGCTGACCTGGTTGGGGTCCAGGCGGTGGGCTTGGAGGATCCCTTGGAGTCTGGAATGACGGCTGACGCCCGACTGGCGAGTTCGCATGATTTCATTCGAAAAAAAATGGCCAATCGGGAAGCCTTGCGTGCCAGCGATCTCTTTAAAGCGTGGGATGACAAAGTCCGCGCTATGTTCCTTCAAGTGAATCGGGAAGACGACACAGTAAATGCGACGAATGAGCGGTGGGACAACTTGTTTGGGAAGGCAGGTCACACCAATTTTGAATGTCTTGCCCGTGGGTGCACCACGGAACTTCAAGTGGGCGGCTTTTTCGCCACGGAGGATCAAGGCGCTGTCTTTGAAATTGGTGTGCAGGTGCTTTTAGGTCAGTCTCATGGAAGCTGGACAATACTCGCCAAGCTTTTCGACACAATACAGGGCATGCCTGTCTTGTACATACTCAAAGGGCACTCGTTGTGCGACGAAAAAGGAAGGGAACTGCGACTTTTGTACCTGGAGCCCGCGCCAGCGTCACGGTATGTGAGCTGCGTACCCAGAGAAAGGAGGAAACTGATCACCGCATTCCGAGAGCGCAAAAGGGGGAAGGTTGAGGGGCCATCAAGCAGAGTACTCAGAGTTTCTTCAAAGCATGTGAGGAAGAATGGACTTGATGAAGATGACAGGGAACGAAAAAGGAAAAAGGAGGACAAGGCAAAAGTGAGGGACCCAGGACGGGGGCCGCGAGAAGGGCAAGCCGACCCGAGAACCGCACAGGAGAGGAATTTGGTTGATTCTGTCGTCGCCATCTCCTCTACGGAAGCGGACAGTGGGTCATCGTCTTCCACTTCGTCCCTCCGACCCTCCTTATCTTTGGTGTCTTACTCACATTTCAGTGCCATTGTGGGGGATGAAATCGGTGCCACCCTTCGGGGCTACTTGCTTCAACAAAACCCTGAACATATCGCACATCTATTTGGCATACCTCTTTTGGTCAAGCCCAAGAAATCGGCCCTTTCTTTTAGCACGGAAACGGCAGGGGAGCAGAAAGGCGGGGGCGGGAGACTGGCCAACGAACTTGGAACCGCAACTAAGGCGTCTTGCTCAACATCCCCCCGGGACTCCACAGCTCCTTCAGTACCATCGCAGGTCGGCAGAAGTCCGCCTGCTTCTATCTGTGAGTGCGAAGGAGAAATGAAACATGCGATCAAGCAGGAGCCAGAGGCTTCTCCCTCCCATATTACAGGTGAAGGGAGGGAAAGCAGGGCGGAATCTCTCTCTTTCTCTCCTCACCCTTTTCCCGTGCCCGTACTGGCCGACGAGATGGATTTATCTTCTTTGTTTGGAAAATATGAAGGATAATGAACGTTTGGGGATTCCTCCATTAAAAAAATTACATTTGCATGAGGGCTTCTGGGGAAATGAACGGTTGTTGATTTGCAGGAGTGCGCCAGATTCCTATTGATGTACGGTCTAAAATATGACGTTCTTACAGCAATAAAAATTGGATTTCAACATTTGTCCACGGAAATATGGTCAAGGAGGCAATGTTATCAAATTGAACAGCAGAAAGAATTTCAAAAAATTTGGTCGCAGGAACATGTTGGCGGAGAGTTCTTCGCAGTCGATGAGAAAAGACCGGTCGGAAACGGGTCGAGTCGACTCCCACATTTCTCTTTGCTCCCCATGAAAGGGCTACAGGTTTGGGAAAGGTCCTTAAACGCGCACTCAGTCTCTTCCTTATCTCCAATATACCGTGCTACTTTATCAAGTCACCTCCTCCCCGCCTTCTGTCAACCCCTGCCCTCCTCCCTCTTCTCTCTCCCGCTCCAGCGGCTTGTAGCACTGTCTGTATGAACAGCGCCTCCCACCCCCTTAATTTTTGACCAGGCTGGCCTCCACCCAGGTACTAACAACCTTCTAGATGGTCCCTCTTCTCATCTCTGACCGTGTCCTACCGCAACAATCGGCATCGACCCCGCCAAACGCGAAAAAAAAGACGGCTTTAAACGCATGAAGGGAAAAAACAACTTTTTTCATCTTTTGCTTTGTTGCCCCTCCTCCCGCCTTATATTTCATGGTCTGCGCGCAATCCCTCATCTCGCATGAAATCCTCCCCTCCATGTTCCATCCCTTCTTCCCTTCCTTCCTTTGACCCCTCTCCCTCTCCTGAGTCAGGCCCCGCCCGGTTGATGGCTTCCGCGGAATGAGAAATGGTGGGCAGAGGACCAGCCACCTCCAAAGACGCCCCTGGGGGAGGGAGGGAGGGAAGGTAGGGCGGAGGCCTGTGGGAAGGGACCGGAAGGGAGGAGAAGGCAGGGAGCATGGGCGGAGGTAGAAGAGGAGGAGGGGGGGCGGCGGAGTTCGAGTAGGAAGGAGGGGCCCAGACCCGTTCCGGTGGGTGAATGCGCTGACAGCACCCGCCCACCGGCTCCTCCTCCGTCTTTCCTTTCCTGACTGTCTTCCCGCCTCCCTCCCTCCC
>NW_005803905.1:0-403 GCF_000240725.1 Microchloropsis gaditana
CCCGACCCCCCCGAAAACCCCGACAAAGCCTTCGAAGGGGCCCAGAAGGCCGGCTTTGTCGCCTCGTCCTCCTGCCAAGACCACATTTGGCAGGGAACGGCGGACGAGTACGAGCTGATGAGTGTGGAAGAGATTTTAAACGGAAAAGGCGACTATTTCTTGGGCCTGATTCCTCTCTGTCACATGTACCTCGACTACATTGGGTGCGTTTACCCTCTTGATTTCTCTCGCCCAGTCCCTTCCTCTTCTTTTTGTCTAGGTTCATTCTTCTGGGCTTTAAGAACCCCCCTCTATCCCTCCGTCCTCTTGACCTTCTTTCTCAACCCTCCATCTCTGTCCTTTCTTGTGATCCTCCCCATCCCCTTTCCTTACCCTGTCCTCCACCCGCCCTCCCTCCCGCCCT
>NW_005803905.1:2898-4753 GCF_000240725.1 Microchloropsis gaditana
TCGCAGAGCACCTTGTAGCTTCCTCCGCCCTATGCTTTTACTTCCTTTCCTCCTGAGTGACGCGATCTTCCGGTCGGAATTGCACCTCCCCCCCACGCACCCTCTTCCTCCCGCCCTCCTTCCCTTCCGCCTATGTCCCAGGCGCCCTCATGGTCAACAAGCTCTCCAGCACAAGTCCTGTCTCCTTCGTTCGGAAGATCGAATTTGCGGCCCGGAAAGGGTGGGACGAGATGGAGGAAGGGCGTGAGGGATGGCGAGGTCGGTGGGTCGAGAGGGTGATGCGGAGGGATCGTGAAAGGGTGATGCGGAGCCACGACAGACAGATCGGTGATCCGGGCAAGGTCAAGAAGATTCTCGGTGTGGAGCCCGTGGAGAAAAGGAGGACGGAGATGCAAAGTTTGGAATGGGAAAGGTTGATGACGGTGGTGTGAGAGGCGGGGGGCTGAAATCAAGGAGGAAAACGGCGTGGAGGGGAGGAGGAAGTGTACCCGGAAAATGGAGGGTTAGACATGTAAGATAGGGCGCGAAAGAAATGATGCACTGGCTCACGTAAGCTTCCAGCTTATTTGGATGTCCTTTTTGTGGTTACAAAAATTACAAAATCTGCGTTGTTTTATAGCTGATGTCGTCAGTTCCTTGTCCTGTCTTTGTCCGTCGTGATATGATACACGGGTCGGATCGCTCACCTGGCTTTTGCGTGCGTTTTCAAAGTATATCTGTCTCCTCTTCGACCGAGCCACCTACAAAAGATTGTACGCTTTTCTGACGGACGAATGCCTCTTTCACAAGTTACCTTCCTCTTTGTTTTGCCCATGTGAGCCTTCAAGGCTGCAGGACGTACATACGAGCTGCTAGGCAAACCACGTCTCCCTTTCTCTGACAATCAAAACCACAACCTCGGTAACGTACAACACCAATGTTTCTAGATTCATACACACTGTCCATTCTATAGAATACACCATTTTGGGCGCCCCCGCAGCATCATTCCACCTTTACTTTCCACGGCAAACATCAGAGACCGGGCGGATCGAGCGGCTCGGAACGGGCTGGCATGTTCCTGCTGAAGTGGTGGTGTTTGCTTTCACGCCCCATGCACCAAGCTTTTTTTACCTGTATGCATCGGTGTGCATGCCTGGATTTTGGGGTCGAGATGGGTGCCTGGGCATGGACAGGGAGAAAGTACGGACGCACTGGTCCCGCGTGGTTTTCACGTTTGTTTGTCTTTCATTTTTGGGGGGTTTCCCGGTGATGTCTCCCTCTAGGTGCTGCAGCCCTCCCAGCGTATACCGGTGTAAAAGGACGTGCACCGACAAATAACTTGCGGCTTTGGCGATCCTGCGGTGTCAGCAATTGGAGATACAAACGCAGAGGAAGCCACATCTACAGCATTCGTATTGGCATGACCGCACCTGCCTAAAGGGGAAGCCCGACGTTGCAGGGGGCAGGACGGCGACCCCATTCAGGGACAGCAGATAGGGCCGTACATAGTCGCACAGGGGTGCAACAAGGGGTGAAAATGACGCAAACAGCATCATGCAGACCACCATTATGGTCCACGGGCCTATTCCTGGTGTGTACACGATGCAGCAGGGACCAAAACGTGCCTGTGCCAAAACGACGGCCAGCGGGCACGACCTCGTCCCGTCCACGCAGGGCTTCCGTCCTCTCCCTCCTTCCTCTCCTTTTCCTTCTCCTCCTCCTCACCACCGGCCGCACACAAGCAGGGTTATTGAAGGTGACTGTCTTATATTTCTCGCTCGCACGTTGCGGGATGTGGTGGGGCTTTTTGGGGCGCATCGTCCACCCAGCCTGTGACGTCATCCCCCCCCCTCCCTCCCTCCTTCCCTCCCTCCCT
>NW_005803905.1:4763-4957 GCF_000240725.1 Microchloropsis gaditana
TGGCCTTCTTCCCTGCCTCATCTTCGTCCTGTGCGACGCGCGGGCGTGCGTCAATTTTTGAACATCTACCACCGTCTGAAAGACATACAGCAAGACGACCTCCTGTGGGGGGAGGAGGTTGAGTACGGAATTTTGAAGGTGAGGAGGAGGGAAGGGATGGAGAAAGGAAGCAGGCAAGCGTCGTGTATGTATTG
>NW_005803905.1:7113-9462 GCF_000240725.1 Microchloropsis gaditana
GTACCGCTCCGCGTTCTCGGTCTGGGCGTGCCGTTTTTCCTGGAAGCTCTTGACCATGTCGACAATGCCTGCCACGCGTCGCACCCAAGAAGACCACACCGTTCAGTCGGGGCCTTTTCCTTCCCTTCCTCCCCCCCCCACAAGGTCCCTCCTCCCTCTTTCCCTACCTTGCGTGATACTCGGGTCCCGCACCCATTTCCCACCCATCCACAGGGGGGGGGGCGGTGCCGGTATGGGCCGGGGGGCATCAGCCAGGACGGGATTGGCGTCACCGAGGCAGTGATGGGGTTAGGGGGTTGGGAGACCGGCAAGAAGGAAGTGCTGGAGCGCAATCCGGTCAGGAGGAGGAGCAGGAGGGACCATGCCATGCCTCGTAATGTTCGCATTCTCTGTCCTGGGCGCATGTGTGAGGGGAACGTGAGCTCCACGACCCTCGGGCCACTCGGTCGAAGAGCAAAAAACGGGGTCAGGGACACAGGAAGATGAAGTCTAAGCCCAGGCAAGCACGTGTGCGGTGATTGGAATGCAGGACTTGATGCAAAACACCCTCTCTTTGCTTTTCTACGGTGGACTATCTCATGTTAATGATAAGAGCCTTCCGACCGCGCCTCTCTGTCCTGAAATGCCACGCTTACATTACACAAAAGCCACGAACGACGCCTTTACCAGGAGTGACGGCTGAGTGTACGTGAATTCCCCACCAAAATTATCCACCCGATGAGAACGCTGTGCCTCCGTCGACAGGCGCATGCATATGTTTGAGCCAACTTGCTGCTTCCCGGGTGGGCCATGAGAAGGGCAACAAAGCAGCGAGGATAAGTACCCAAAATGATTGTATCATCGGAATGATGGCGATGAGGGGGTCTTGCCTCATCCTTTCACGTACTATCTTGGGAATTGTTCTGCTTGATTCGATCTTCGCCTGCTGTCGCACACCGCCCGCGGCCGAGTTGGTCATATACACCAAGATACACACAAAGAAATTAGGCCATGGCTTGCTTGCCTTTGTGACCCACACACACGTTCACAATCGTCAGATGCACGCGGGTCTACAACACCTTCACAACTGGTCCCTTTCGACATGAGGCACTGAACGCAGGATGTGTCGCGGGTTGGGGGCAAGCTTGAGATATTATCACCAAAAAAGGTGGAAAAAATGCCTCATGTGGCATCTATATTGTTCCAACTGCCCCTCCTCTCAGCCTCCCCTCCCACCTTTTTCCCGCCTGTGCGTTACCACCCCTGTACCACACCGCTCATGCGCGTCAGTGGCCTGCGGGAGGATTGTGCCAGGCTGGCCTAAAAGTTTTGGCGTTGGTCGGACGCTGTTGTGTCAATCCGATTTTGAAACGAGGCGTGCGAGTCGATCCACTCGGTCAAGTAGAAGTTCCCCTCCCTCCGTCCTTAATTCACACGCAACACGCAAGCAAATTCATGACCTTCCACTATCACCTCTTAACCACACGCATCTGACACACGCAACAGGCATCGGAACCAGGCGAAAGGATCCCCCTTGTCCATGATCGAAGGCTTCGTTCCGACATGACCCTCCCGTGCTTTTCGCGCGCCCACTCGACTGAGGAGAGCACAAGTCCATCCTCCCGCTTCGCGTCATTTTCCTCCTCAGGAATCACCGACACTTGCCGTACAATACCAAGCACCACCGGAATAGGAATGGCTAGCCAGGGGCTCGGTGGATTGGGCTTGCGTTCCCGCCGACGGCCACGTCGCCCCCATCCCCGTCGCTTCATCACGCCCTCGCTCTCTTCCCTCCCCCTCCTCCTCCTCCTCACCTTTTTTTCCATTGCCCCTGCCCAAGCCGGCCTCTTACACCGTGTCGGCCTCGCGCAGATCAACGCCAAGAACCCCAGCGGCGTCTCTGAGAGTACCCGCAGCCTTAAGGCTTGCAACGTCACCCCCTCCTCTCCCTCCTTCACCTCCTCCTTCCCTTTCTTACCCATCCCCTCCGTCTTCCTTTTGGCCGTCCCCCTCCCACGGAAGTTTGCCCGCGATTGTCAGCACCAGGGGCACGCGGCCTGTGCCTCGGTCAAGGTTTTTATCCAGGTGAGGAATGGGAGGCGTCGGGGTAGGGGGGAAGAAGAAGAGGAGGGCAAGCGTCGTGTATGTATTGCCCAGAGGAGAGAGGAGGGAGGGAGTCCATGTGGAAAGAAAGGAAGCCGGAGACGAGCCCTACAAAGTCCTTGCTCTGGCGAATGGGATCGGACCCTTTGGCCCTCATGGGCCGTGTCTTCGTCCTCCTCCGTCTCCTCCTCCCTCCTTCCCATTCAATCCCCCGCTCCCCTCCCACCTGATAGGGTCAGGGTTCAGTTCGAACCCTGACTAACCCAA